>NW_007245839.1:2739-9008 GCF_000164805.1 Carlito syrichta | reverse complement strand
TGGATGCTTTTTAAGATGAACATTCTTGGTGGATGATACTACCCAGCCCTTCTCTCTTCTTGGCACATTTCTTTGTCTTTGTATTATGTTCTTATCAGTAGAATATGGTAAGGAAGGTCAGGTAATGGATCATGTGTATTCTTGTGTTTCTCTTTTTTTCAGAGTAAGATGTGAGTTCATCATAACCTAAGGCATACGATAAACACAAAGTAGCAAAGGAAGGTATCAAGTTTTAGCAACTAACGCACCTTAGAGCCACCAAGAGTCAACATAACTTCCTCAATACTAAATCAGGAATTCTGTTGAGTTGCTTTGCTTGCAAACTATCCTTAAGAAATTTATTTTTAAGCGTACTGACCCACTTTCTATCAAGATGTGTCCCATGTATTGTTCTTTATATATATAAAAAAAAGACCAGCAGATATACAGGTACATTGTATATCTGCTGGTACACTGTATATCTGCTGGTCTTACAAATTTAATTGTCTCTGTAACTTGTCCTAAATTTTGTTTTACTGAATCAACTCTCCAAACTACTCTCACTGGTATAAGTAGACATTTAATTGCCAAATATAAATGATAATATTCCTGTGTCATTTTATATAACATCTTATAGCTTTAGTCCTCACTGTCCACTTTCAACTTATGGAATTAATTTCATCATGTTTAAGGCATCTATATTTGCATCATTAATATCTTGTTTCAATGTTTCTTTTATATCTGATTGATGTTTAATTTTATAATTTTCTGGCACTTGAATTTCAGTATTCATTCAATATTCTGTTAGAAGTAGCATTATGAACTCAAACGCTTTCATTCAGTTTTGTGCTGTTGTTTTAAAAATGTGTGTGAATGGGTAATTTATATTGAGCTACAAGTCATTACAAATTACTCATTGACTCACAGCTCTGGAGTTGGGAAGTTCAAGACAAGTACTTTCATGTCTGATGAAGGTATTTGTCCTGAAACCAAGTCCAAGTCCCCTGAAGATGTAGACATTTTTTAAAAGAGGCTTAGCCTCTATTATCTGTGGACTGACTGATGTTATTATAGTAGTGCCAAACCATTGTCTGAGGTGCTGAGTGCCTAAATGACAAGAATGCATCCTAAATAATGCTATTAGAAACCAAGTAATCTGGTTCTTGAAGGTAGGAGGTGTGCCATTGTAAACACAAATGTATCTTCCAATTTACTTGCATCATCCAGGTTTTCTTAGATGCAGAGTCTCAAATGAACATGGAAGATCTGAATGAAGTCTAAATATGGGCTGGTGTCAGTTTGTATCCTGGTGATTTCTATTCTGTCTACGAAATATAGTATAAACGCTAAATAAAAATTTATTATGGAGAGGTTTCTGTCATATAAGATGCTGTTTGTGCCTGCTGATGGGGATTTTAAGATAATGTTGCTGCCTTGTAGCTACAATAAATGTGATTAAAAACTGTAGGTTTAAAAATGATTTGTTTGTCTAAATACAACTAAGTGGAAACCCAAGGAAATGTTTACCAGTCTCCAAAATCATAGAGTGTGATGAAATAGAAGACGGTGTGCTCAGGATGAAATGCTTGCTCTTAGTGATTCCACTAAAGTGGAGCCTGTGACTGTTGCTTTGGAAATGATATCAGACACACCAACTAAAAAAGTATTATTAACATTCAATACTATTCACTTTGGACATGTATGAGATGCATCCGCAGCTACCAACAGAAATAAAAGAGTAAAACTCAGTAGACAGAACCTGTGATTTTTAAAAATACTGTATTCTGTGTTAGGTAGAATGATTAAATCAATCAAAAGTCAGATTGTGGCCAATTGATCAAGTGCAATGACAACTTTGTGGTTTGTTGTGGCTCATCCAACCAGGTAAACAACAAAATACACTTACATTGACATTATGGCCATGACTTTCCAGATGCAGAGACGAGATGTGACTGGAAGATGAATGTCAAGTATTGCCACAATGTCATGTACAGCAATGAACACACACTCTTGACCTCAAGCACTCACATAGCAATTTCCACGGTGACTGAGGATGGTTATTGTCTGACACATTTCTTCTCAGAATGGGCTGGATGTTAATTTCTGTGTAACTGTGTACATATGATTATTTTTATATGAATCACTTTGTGAATGCATTGGAAGTATGTGAGAGACTATAAGTATGTACGTGTCTATGGGGTGGTAAGTTTGAATTTTTATGTAGGTAGTATCTAGATGCCACTCTCATGGTTTGAAATTACTCTCTCTATATATAACTTGTTAGAGTCTGAAGAGCAATGTTTACTTAAATAAATTTCTCAACTAGATTAACAGCTGATTTCACATAAAAATAAAGGAGTTCACAAGAGAGTAGGTTGATATATTTGAAGTGCTGAAATATTTTTAAAATAACAAAAGTAATGCCAAGCTATAATGTTATATGTAGTGATTCACTCTTTAAAAATTGGATGAAATATAAACATACCTTAAAAACAGAAACCGAGTAGACCTCAGTCCTGGACATCTCTAATTCTCAGGAATGGTATGAAGGAATAAGTCTGAAAATGGGTGGCTCAGTGTTTTCTTTTTCCTGTCCCCAGGTGTCCTGTTTCAAATGTAGCAACAGAAGTATGGTCCAAAACTGGCAATGCTCTTGCAGATCCTCTCCCTTACCTGAACTGTGTCTCCATTCTCTATCACAACAAAGCGATTCTCCTTGAAATGGATTCACCAAATCCCAGGAGAAGGCGTGAAGTAGTAGCATGCATGAATTGCAGTGGTTGTTTGTACCTCAGGCCCTTCTTTGAAGGAGAGTCATCATATTCAGAGACTCATATATAAACCAACTCTCACATTGGCTTGTGTCAATGACCTCCAAGGTCACAGTTGTTTACTACTGGGTGAGAGCTAACGAGGGGACATCAGTGATAGCACAGATACAAACTTGCCTGCAGTGAGACAAGAGGGTGTTATGAGTAAGGGAACATTCAGGACCACCTGAGTACTCTGGATCCATGAAGTTCAGGGCCCTCACTCAGGAGCTGGTGCAGAGATGGGCGGAAATGGGTTTCATCATGTTTGATATTTCTGCACTAAGAATAGGTTAAAAAATGAAAAGATTTTGATAGGGATTATCAATGACACAAATGAATCTGTAGATATTCTAGTAAACTGGGATTGTGTTTCTAAATGAGAATGGAAATAAAACTGAATTTTAAAAAAGGAAGAATTCCGGACTTGTACATAATTGCATAAGAAAAAAAAATTAATATCAGATAGTTTGTTTTTATTGAGAAGTTCCTGCAGGTGAGGAGACCACCTGGACCCTGAGAATCTGAAATTTAGAAAATGAGTCTAAGCAAGAGACATGAGGACAAGAAAGTACAGTCCAGAGATGACTCACCACGTGTATACACAAGTTGGCCATTAAGAGTGGAGTTCTTAAAGATTAAGGACCTGAACATTATGGCATAAGTTCCAATATATAGAATGTGGGGTAAAAAGAAAATTGCAAAGAAACAACCCTGATTTAGAGTCTATAATACTTAGTGGTTTATCACAAAACAAGGAACTGAGTATCACCTGTTCTCACTTCTAAACAGATCCTGAAAAATTATCATACTATAAGAAAGGGATTGCCAGTGGTTGGAAGCTTTCAGGGGAGGGAAGACGGCACATTTCATCAGCAAGATGCCAGAAGCCGCAACCCCTAAAGAGGAAAAATGGAGGACACCTGAAAATGGGAAAAACGCTGACTGGGAGCACAGCCACAGTGGGAAGCGGCCATGATGGAGGCAGAGCGCCATGGATCCTATTGAAAGACTCCTTTTGGTCTTAAAGGAATGCGTGCTTAGGCTTGAAAAACACTTCCCTTGATAAATAAAACAATTAGCTAGAATGTGGAAGGATGTGGACTTAGAAGTAAACCTATATATAGAAAAGTGAAAAAGGATCAAAAGCAAAAATTTTCCCCCTGAAGGCACAAGGGAATGTTTCACTACCCCCCTTTCCCGTGAAATTTTGCAAACTTTAGCTAAAAAGCATAAACAAGTACTTCCACATACCCTTTATAAGTAACAACATTGAAAGTTGTGATTAATGAGGAAGTGAGAAACAGAGACAGAGTATTTCCAAAAGCAGGTGTTTTCGGGAAAAACAAGTCACAGACATGCTTTTTGATTTAAGAAACAATTAGAAAAAGGGTTAAAATTAAAGTAAGGATTAGAATTACATAAATAAGTTATAATTAAAAGATAAATGTTTATTATAGATGTAGGAATTAGTTAAATATAAATAATAGAAGGAATAGGAAATAATTAAATTTTAAGGTAAACTTAATTATTATACACACTTAATGTAGGTTTAAAATTAAATATATTTAGGATTAGAAGTAAGAATAATTGCATATATAAGTGTAGATTTAGACGTAAGTTTTGTTTAGAAAAATAAAATGTAAAATAGGTGATAAGAAAATAGCAAGTAATATAGATAAGGCACTTAAAATTAAGAAAGATAAATTTTTAAATTAATAGTAAAATTAATTAATATAGAGTAATAAGAATTCATAGTGGGTAAGATAAGCGTGGTTATATAAAAGAGAAAACAAGTCAATATATTGCTGCTTAAAGTGTATTAAGAAAATAGATTAGTAAAGGAAAAGAAATAGAATAGCGAAGGGAAGAGATTCAGTTGGCCTAGAGGTCACAGGTTGTGGCTGATAAATTCTTGGCAGCTGGTGTTTTGTTACATAAATTAAACCAATGGTAGCAGGAAGGAACAAAGTGAAACTTGCAAAGGTCAACTTCCCCATAAACAAAAGGAAAAAAACATGATGTAAACATTTAATGTGTAACGTGTGTTCCATTTTTTGGGGTACAGGGGTCAGTAAAAAACTATATAAGCATGCAAGAATTGAATAAAAATTGGCAGAGTCCTGAACAGTACCCAAGAAGTTGACTCCTGTCTTTCTTCTTTGTTATTCTTGATTCTCCCCATTCAGGCCCTGACTCTCTCCTGGACCTGCACTTCGGCAGCAAGAATACCTGATCTCAAACCAGGTATAGTGGGGACAAAAAATTAGGACAAAAATTTACGTGTACAATTATCATTTATTTGTATATCTAATCCTGAATTGTACTCCACATCTTTAAAACAAATTTAAAAAGAAAGAACACTTTGGAAAGGTTAGAAAACACTGGGATGATAGAATACTCCTGCAGATTTCCTCACTGCATTTGGAATATCCATGACAAGGAAAATCTGTCAGAGCCCAGGTTTTGCTAAGATATGGGAGAGGAACATCACGACATCCAGAAAATAGTTTAAGTAAATCATTCCAGAACTGTTTCTAGAATGTCAGAGCAGACGTGACCCATGGAGTTTGTGGTTAGGAACTCTGATTGTAGAAGTATCAGAAAATAGGGCCAGGTGTTGAGCACTGAGTGCAGCTTTGCATCAGTGTCTCTGTCACACAGATGATGAACTAGGAATTCCTAGAAAACATATTCCCATTGATGGCCAAAATCTTCTTAGAATGGTGTTGGTATATAAGACACAGAATTCAACGGTATATAATTCTCCTTCTGACAGACGTGTCACTGATGACTCTGCTTGGTAATTTTGCTCTTTCTCCTAGTTATTGACAGGCATGCCCTTTACTAGAAATCATTCATATCTAATCCAAAATTTGTACGTAAATCACAGAAAAAGTGAACACACAATATCTGCCCTTAGATTCTGATGCCTTTTTTATCTGGAATGCCAACAAGCAGACACCTTGATTTTTATTAAGTTACACTGAAACTATATAACAGTTTGAAGATAAATTAAAACTGAAATCTTTCTATCCATGTACATAAAATCTGACTCTACTGATTTAGTTATTTGATTCATTTCAGCAGAACTTTAAAGATTCCCTAATATAGATTGTGCTCATATTTTGTTGCTTTTTTCTAAGTATATATTTCAAAGTGCTAATGTAATAAAATTACATTTTTTTGTTTGTTTTTGTTTTTCTGAGTTGGAGTCTTACTCTGTCGCTCAGAATGGAGTGCAATGGCCACTCCCAGCCACCGCAGCCTCGACTTGAGGGGCTCCAGCGATCCTTCCACTCCAGCCTTCCAAGGAGCTGGAATTACAGGCATGTGCTACCATGCCCGGTTGATTTTCTGATTTATTGTAGAGATGAGGTCTCGCTGCCCAGGCTGGTCTCAAACCCGCGGGCTCAGGCAATCCACTCACCTCAGTCTCCCAAAGGTGCAGGATTACAGGCTGAGCCACCGAGCCCAGAA
>NW_007245839.1:0-2485 GCF_000164805.1 Carlito syrichta | reverse complement strand
TCACCCTGTCGCCCAGACTGGAGTGCAGTGGCTGCTCTGGCCACTGCAGCCTCGGCCTGCTGGGCTCCAGCAATCCTTCCACCTCAGCCTTCCGAGTAGCTGGAATTACAGGCATGCGCCACCATGCCCGGCTGATTTTTTTTTATTTATTATAGAGATGAGGTCTCGCTGCCCAGGCGGGTCTCGAACCCGTGGGCTCAGGCAATTCACTTACATCAGCCTCCCAAAGGTGCAGGATTACAGGCTGAGCCACCGAGCCCGGCTTGATCTCTGTTTGTTAAAGCAAGATTTATTAAGAGGAAAGGAAACCTCCCATAGTGGGAGGGGACCCAAAGTTTGCCTTGAAGACCTCTTATATAGACATATAGTGCAGTGGTGAAATCTGAGCTTTTAGCATACACATTATCTAAAGAGTGAACATTTCACTCATTAGGCAAACTTTCTATTTATTTATTTATTTATTAATCTATTTTATGTATTATTATTTATAATAAATCAGGGTTAGGTATACAAACATTGATCATTTAGGAACCTTTGTTTATGAGGTATGCCCATCCCTCCTCTAGCAGTTGCCCTAAACTGCCAGTCTGACCCCCTGTCCCCTGACATTTTTCCACTACTGCCAATTGCTTTCTTATACCATTATTATAGTTCAAGGTCACCTTATGGGTGAGAACGTATGGAGCTCAGTTCTTTACTTCTGTGATAAATCACTGAGTATGATCAACTTCAAATTTGTCCAAGTTGCTGCAAAGTCTGTATATTTGTCCTTCTTTATGGCTGCATAATATTCCACTGTGTATATGTACAACATGCTTTTATCCAGTCCAGCTTCAGTGGGCAACACATTTGGTTCCATGTTTTTGCTATTGTGAATAGAGCAGCAACAAACATGCATGTGCAGTTATCTTTGTTGTAGAATAATTTGAATTCCTCCGGGTATATTTCCAATAGGTGAATTGCTGGGTTATATAGAAGGTCAATTTCTAGTTCTTTCAGAAATCACCATACTGTCTTCCAAAGAGGTTGCAGTAGTCTGAATTCTCCATAGCCTTGCCAGCATCTGTTGTTGTATGTTTTATTAATGATGGTATCTCAATGTGGTTTTGATTTGCATTTCTCTGATGATGAGTGAGTCTGAGCAATCTATCATGTGTCTGTTGGCTGTCTGTATAACTTCTTTTGAGAAATGTCTATTCATGTCTTCTGCCCGCTTTTTATTTTTTAATTTTTCAATTATTTATTTATTTATTTATTTATTTTGAGTTGGAGTCTCACTCTGTCGCCCAGACTGGAGTGCAGTGGCTGCTCCTGGCCACCGCAGCCTTGACCTATTGGGCTCCAGCGATCCTTCCGCCTCCACCTTCCGAGTAGCTGGAATTACAGGTATGCGCTACCATGCCCGGCTGATTTTTTGATTTATTGTAGAGATGAGGTCTCACTGCCCCGGCGGGTCTCAAACCTGCGGGCTCAGGCAATCCGCTCATCTCAGCCTCCCAAAGGTGCGGGATTACAGGCTAAGCCACCAAGCCCAGCTCTGCCCGCTTTTTATTATTTATTTATTTATTTTGAGCTGGAGTCTCACTCTGTCGCCCAGACTGGAGTGCAGTAGCCGCTCCCGTCCACCGCAGCCTCGACCTGCTGGGCTCCAGTGATCCTTCCACCTCAGCCTTCCAAGTAGCCGGGATTACAGGCATGCGCTACCACGCCCAGCTGATTTTTTGATTTATTGTAGAGATGAAGTCTCGCTGCCCAGGCGGGTCTCGAACCCGTGGGCTCAGGCAATCCACTCACCTCAGCCTCCCAGAGGCGTGGGATTACAGGCTGAGCCAACGAGCCCGGCTCTGCCCGCTTTTTAAAGGGATTTTTTTTTCTTTTTCCTTTTGGCGCTTTTGAGTTCCTTGGAGATCTTAGATGTTAAGCCTTTGATAGAAAGACAGTTGACAAATTTCTTTTCCCGTTCTGTGGACTGTCTCCCTGCTCTCTTGATGGTTTCTTTTGCTTTGCAGAAGTTCATTAGTTTCATGAGGTTCCAGTTGGGAGTTGGTTCCCAGTTCCAATTTCCAGAAGGGTGTCTCCTGTGCTTTCTAAGAGTCTTATAGTTTGAGGTTTTACGTTCAGGTATTTGATCCATTTAGAGTTAATTTTTGTTTATGGTGATAGGTAAGGGTCCTGTTTCAATCGTCTGCATGCGATCAGCCAGTTTTACCAGCACCATTTACTGAATAGGTTCTCATCTCCCAAGTGATTGTTGTTGGAGGCTTTGTCAAAGATTAGTTGGTTGAAGAATTGAGGCTTTACTTCTGGAATCTCTATCCTGTTAAATTGGTCTATGTGCCTGTTCTTTTACCAATACCAGGCTGTTTTGATTACTGTAGCTTTATAGTAAAGTTTGAGGTCTGGAAGTGTGATATCTCCTGCTTTGTTTCTTTTGCTAAGAATTGTTTTGGCTACTCGTGGTCATTTATGTTTCTGTATTGTCATT
>NW_007245838.1:0-5247 GCF_000164805.1 Carlito syrichta | reverse complement strand
TCGGACCCCTATCTATCCCCATGCACAAAGGTTAACTCCAAATGGATCAGAGACCTAAATGTAAAACCTCAAACCATAAGAACCTTAGAAAATGAAGGGCATACCCTCATGGAAATCGGAACTGGCATCCAATTCCTGAACAAAACTCAAAACCCACAGGTCATAAGAGAGAAGATAGACAAGTGGGACCTTATTAAACTGACACGTTTCTGCAAGGACAAAGAAACCATCAAGAGAGCAGAGAGAGATCTTCCAGACTTGGAAAAAGTATTTGCCAACACCAGATCTGACAAAGGCTAAACATCCTGGATCTACAAGGAACTGAAACACACTGAAAAGAAAAAAACAAACAACCCTATTATAAAATGGGCAAATGATATGAACAGACACTTCACAAAAGAGGACATCCGAGCAGCCAACAAAGACATGAAGAAATGTTCAACCTCACTAATCATCAGGGAGATGCAAATCAACTGAGATACCACCTAACTCCAGTCAGAATGGCAATTATCAACAACTCAAAAAATAACAGCTGCTGGAGAGGGTGTGGTGAAAAGGGAACACTTCTACATTGTTGGTGGGAGTGTAAACTAGTGCAACCTCTGTGGAAAGCAGTGTGGCGATTCCTAAAAGCTCTAAGTATCAACCTCCCATATGACCCCGCAATCCCCCTACTGGAAATATACACTGAAGAACTCAAATCACTCTATAAAAAAGATAGCTGCACACGTATGTTTATCGCAGCATCGTTCACAATAGCAAGAACCTGGAAACAGCCATGCTTCCCATCAAAAGAGGACTGGATTAAAAAATGTGGTACATATACACGATGGAATACTACGCAACCATAAAAAAGTACAAAATCATGAATTTTGCAGCAACCTGGATGGAACTAGAGTCTATAATCCTGAGTGACCTCTCACAGAAACAAAGATCTGAGTATCACATGTTCTCACTCTTATAATGGACCTTGAACATCCAATGTAATACTATAAGAAAATGACTGACAGTACTGGGAAACTATGGAGGGGGGAATATGGGATTAACAGTAGCAAATATCTGTCTGGGGATGGAGAAACACCTCTTATCAACAGGTTGCGTGAATGAAACATAATTGAACACCTAACCCTTAACTGTACCCCACAAAACCATAATAAAAAATATTATGAAAAAAAAGTACAAATATTTTTCTTGACCACTCAGCAGCATTCAGCAAAGTTGATGATCCCTTCATTCTTCAAACCCTTTTTCACTTGGCGCCTGGATATGATTTTTTCCTGTCTTATTAATGCTTCATCTCTATCCTTGTTCCTAGTTCTTCCTTCTTCAGTCTGAAATCCACATTCCCTTTACCATTAATGGTTAATTCCTCTTTTCATTCGAGTCTTTTCCCAGTTGCCATTTTCTGTGGATAGTCTTTCCAGTCATCTTTCTAATGTTTCTGAGCTCAGAGACGGGCTTGTTTGAAGGATGCCTGCAAGGGCCACGGAGGCCCAGTCGCAGACTGCGTGACTCTCCATTGTGCCTGAAAGTCAATCTACAGGTCAGGAGTTGACACTGGGGACAAAGTTTCACCCAGGGACTATAAATCTGCATTCTTGAGGTTGCAAGTGTCACTGAGTTTTTTTATATCCCATCTGCTAAGAAGCTTGGTGCTATATTTACCAATTCAACATCTGCTTTGTTTGCGTGATTCCATACAGAGTTTTAAATCATGATATAATAAAATTTTATTTAAAATACAACTTTGCACTGTCATATATTCACTCTCTTTGTATTGGATGAGCATTTGCTGTATGTCTGATTACAGCCAGGGGCTTAGAAACATTTGAGTCACTTAAGGCCAATTTCATGCATCATGAAGTCAACAGAAAAACAAGTATCTTATTTACTAAGGACTATGAAGGCATACACATATGATTGCAGATATTTTTTAGTGTTTTATTTGTTTATTTTCATTTTCATTTCATCTCATTCTATTTCAAACTAAGTCTCACCTGCTATGCAAGATATCAGATGAGAAACTATATGATAATGAGAATCTCAATGAAAGAGACTTATAAGCATAAACTGTCATTAAAGTCTCAAATATTAGCATTTTGTAATATAAAGCATTGTGTGGTAAGAATATCTGACTTGGTTCATGTTATTTTTTAAAAATGCTCTAAGACAACAATTTTCAGAGGGGTTTTTGGAGAAGTGGGAATGTGACAGAGGAAAGTAGTAAAGTCCATACAAGTGTGTTAATAATTAGAGTAACACAGGGAAGCTGGGCTTTATTATCAGAGAGACCATAGTACACACCTCAAATTTTTCTCAGCAATGGCAAAAAGAGTTGAGCTGTTTCCAAATGTCTGCAAAGCTTAAAATAACATAAAGTTGTATGCAGTTTGCATGGGTGGCAAAGACACAGGTGCTGGGTTTGGTGCCCATAATCGTAATTGAAGAGAATGTTCAATTCTGGTTAGCAGCCAATGAAAGTTAAAAAAACAAAACACAAAAAACAAAAAAACAAGTCATTTGATCCCCCTGTCCACCAAATCTCTCAGAACTCCTGAATTCTAGTCACTGAATCCAGATTAAGAAACCAACTGGGCATGGTGACTCAGCCTGTAATCCCACGCTTTGGGAGGCTGAGGTGAGTGGATTGCCTGAGCCCACGGGTTCGAGACTTGCCTGGGCAACTTGGCGAGACCTCATCTCTACAATAAATTAAAAAAACAGCCGGGTGTGATAGCACATGCCTGTAATTCTGGCTACTCAGAAGGCTGAGGTGGAAGGATCGCCAGAGCCCAGCAGGTTGAGGCTGCAGTGGGGAAAATTAAAAAAAAAAACCCTTAAGTGGGAGGAGACAGACAAAACATAGAAATACAGACAGATCATACAGGGGAGTCGGTGCTGAACTCTGTGGAGCTAAGTGAGGCAGGATGGTGAGGCTGAGCTCGCCAGAGAAAGAGTGACCATTGTATGTACACCTAGAGAGACTCTCTGAGAAGATGCTATACGGGCAAAGAGCAGAAAAAACAGAGGGAAAACAAAGAAAGAGTCAGAGGGAGCAAGTGCAAAAGCTGGAGTTAGGGTAGCAGATGAGGAGTGGGAAACCGACATTGTGCTCAAAAATCATGAAAACTAACTAATCTCAGAGGGGCTGTGAGAACCAAGTCATACAGAAGAGGCCAATACCGAAAGAATATAAATGTCATTCGTGATGACCGGCCATCTTGACACCATGACTTAACAATGAATCACTACTTCTATTTGAAATAGTTCAGCAGTTGCCATGGCCATACATGGTTGAATCTGAATTGTCAATATATGTAACCCACTTCTCCAGTTTAGTTACATGTGTTGACATTTCAGATTCAACTAAATTTGGCTTTGATGACTACTAAGCTCTTTCACACAGGAGTCACCAATTTCGTATATCCAGTGTACAAAGAGTAAGATAAGAAAATGAACCATCTTAAAGGGAAGTGTGAACATAGGAAGAGGGTGGAGAATTATTGTAACAATTCAGCTACCATGAGAATGTATCTGTAGGTTTCCTCACACAACTCAATAAGCGTCTTTACAAGATTTTATTGACCAGAGTATTATTACTAAATCACTAAAGTACAACTTATCCAACCAATTTTTTTTGTTAGATAAAAAGAATTTTCCCAATGTTTAATATTAAGCAAATTTTAGTAGATTTTTAAATATATCTTTGTCCACTTCTCTTATTTTTTCTAGATAATTCCTTAAAATTGGATCATTAGTTTATTCTTATAAATATCTTAAAGTCCTTGCTATATGTTGCCAAAATACTTTTGCATCAAAGTTGTACCAGTTTACCTTCTCATTTATAGTACAGGAAATATTTACACACACTGAATTAGTCTATTTTGTGTTGTAACAAAAATATACCGGAGTCCAGGTAATTTATAAAGAAAAGAGGTTTATTTGGCTCATGGTTCTGCATGGAGCCAGCATCTGCTTGGCTTCTAAGGCCTTGGGAATCTTGTGCATGTGGTAGAAGGCAAGGGGAGATGGCATGTCGCATGGCAAGAGTGGGGAGCAAGACAGAGGGTTCGAGACCCGCCTGGACAGCGAGACCTCATCTCTACAATAAATCAAAAAATCAGCTGGGCGTGGTAGCACATGCCTGTAGTTCCGGCTACTCGGAAGGCTGAGGCGGAAGGATCGCCGGAGCCCAGCAGGTCGAGGCTGCGGTGGCCGGGAGCGGCCACTGCACTCCAGTCTGGGTGACCGAGTGAGACTCCAACTCAAAAAAAAAAAAAAGAAGGCAAGGGGAGATGGCATGTCACATGGCAAGAGTGGGAGCAAGACAGAAGTCAGGCTTTTTCCAACAACCAGTGCTTGCATGAATGAATAGAGCAATAACTCACTCGATATTGCCAGGAGGGAACCAAGCCATCTATGAGGTATCTGCCCCCAGGACCCAAGCACCTCCCACTAGGCCACACCTCCAACACTGGGATCACATTGTAACATGAGATTTGGGGAGGCAACAATCCAAACTACACCACTCACCGACACTGGAAAGTACCAATTTATTTTCTTAAATAGTTGTTCATTAGACAAGTAGAATAGTATATTGCTTTTATTTGTATTTCTTTATAACTTGCAAGGTAGAATTTTTGTGTTTATTGATTTCTAATATTTATTCTCTTGGAAAGTAGAGCACATATATTTCAGTCATTTTGAACTTTTTAGCAATAGTCTGTGTATAAAGGTCACATGGTTGACAATTCTTCTATCATTTTTTCAATAATTTATTCAAGAAATATTTATTGAGAGCCTATTTATAGCATGCATGACTATGGGCACTAGAAACTTAACAAAGACCAAAACAACAATAACAGCAACTCTTTCTTAAATTCCGTGGGGACAGGCAAAAAATAAAATACATCAGTGGTGTGTTAGATTGTGAAAAGTGCTAAGAAGAAAGAAAAAAAAAGATCATGGAGCCAGGAAGGGAAAGAATATGAGTGGGAAAGAGGAAAAATCACAGTTTAGAGAAAGTCTGAGAAGATTTTCTCTAGAAGGGTGGCATTCAAATGCAGATGGAGGGAAATGGGTATGACCTGGCAACACCTGGGAATTTCAGGGACAGCACAAGTGCAAAGGCAAAACCATGTGGGGGATAGAGAGAGGGGATCCTGGCAGGTCTTCTTGGTTGATGAAGGGTTGTGACTTTTTCTCTGTAGGAATTAAGCAGCCTTTGGAGGAATGGAGCAGAAGAGA
>NW_007245837.1:10686-11500 GCF_000164805.1 Carlito syrichta | reverse complement strand
AACAAATGAAAATTAAGAAACATCTTACCAAAACCTCTAGGATGCCATGAAATAGTTTCTAAAAGAGGAATTTATATATCTGTGAGCACACATCAAGATTCTGGAAAGATCACAGGTGGAGAGGCTAAAAAAATCACCTAGCAGAGCTGGAAAGAGAAGACCACCAAAACCCCAACTTTAGCAGAAGAATCCAAATCACAAAAATAAGAGCACAAAGACAGGACACAGAGGACCAAAATATCATAGAAAACATCATCCACAATAACAAAAACCTGGTTCTTTGAAAGAATTAACAAGATTGATGAGCCCTTAGCCAGAATGACCAAGAAAAAGAGCCAGAATGACCAAGAAAAAGAGACAGAAAGCCCAAATAAACACAATCAGAAATACAAAAGATCAAATCACAAAAGACCCCAGAGAAATACAAAAGATTATCAGAGATTACTATTTACACCTATATGTAAACAAACATAATAACCTAGATGAATTGGAGAACATTCTGACATCACAAAGCCTCCCCAGGTTAAAACAAGAAGATATTGACATACTAACTAGACCAATGACAAAACAGGAAATTGACTCTGTCATATAAAAATTACCTACAAAAAAAAAAAAAAGGCATGGACCAGATGACTTTCCAGCAGAATTTTGCAAAACATACAAGGGGGGAGCTGATACCAATCCTATTGAAAGTATTGAGAAAGATGGAATTTTCCCCAAATCATTTTATGAAGCTAACATTACACTGATACCCAAACCAGGTAAAGAGCCATAGAGAAAGAGAACTAAGCCAATACCCTTATGAACATAGATG
>NW_007245837.1:3497-10457 GCF_000164805.1 Carlito syrichta | reverse complement strand
GATCCAAAAACACATCTCAAAAATCATCCACCATGACCAAGAAGGCTTCATTCCCAGGATTCAGGGTGGGTTCAACATTCACAAGACCATATCTATAATCAAATACATCAACAGATGAAAAAACAAGAACCACACGATTATCTCATTAGATACAGAAAATGCTTTGGATCAAATCCAGCATCCTTTCTCTATAAAATCCCTCAAATACCTAGGTATAGAAAGAACATACCTCAAAATTGGAAGGGCCATCTATGACAAACCCACAGCTAGCATATTACTAAATGGACAGAAACTGGAAAGAGTTTCCCCGAAAGCTGGAACAAGGCAAGACTGACCACTCTCACTATCCTCGTTCAACATTGTGTTGGAAGTCCTAGTTCATGTAATTAGACAAGAGAAGGAAGTCAGGTGTATCCAAATAGGAAAAGAGGAAGTCATCTTATCCCTCTTTGCTGATGATATGATCCTATACCTTGAAAATCCAAGATAATCTGACAAAAACCTGCTTGCACTAATAAAGGATTTTGGGAAAGTCTCAGAGTGCAAAATAAATGTGCAAAGGCAGTTGCATTCCTATACACCAACAACAAGCAGGCAGAGAACTAGATAAAAAGCCCAATTCCATTCACAATAGTCACCAAAAAAATGAAATACCTCAGCATCTTCCTAACCATGGAAGTGAAAGACCTTTACAATGAGAATTACTAAACACTGCTCAAAGAAATTCAAGAAGACACAAACAAATGGAAAAATATTCCATGATCACAGAGAGGAAGAATCAACATTGTTAAGACGTTCATCCTATAAAGGCAATCTACAGATTCAATGCAATATCCACTAAGTTACCAACATCATTCTTCTCAGACCTGGAAATGACAATACAGAAATTCATATGGAAACATAAATGATCACGTATAGTCAAAACCATCCTTAACAGAATAACAAGGCAGGAGGTATCGCGCTTCCAGACTTCAAACTCTACTATATGGCTACAGTAATCAAAACGGTCTGGTGTTGGTACAACAACAGGAACATAGACCAAGGGTACAGGCTAGAGATTCCAGAGACCAAACCTCAATTCCTCAACCAACTCATCTGTGACAGAGACTACAACAACAACCACTAGGGAGAGGAGAACCTATTCAGTGAATGGTGCTGGGGAAACTGCTTGATCACATGCAGAAGATTGAAACAGGACCCCTACCTATCACCATATACAAAAAATTAACTCTAAAAGGATCAAAGACCTAAATGTAAAACCTGAAACTATAAGAATCTTAGAAAACACAGGAGACACCCTTATGGAAGTTGGACCTGGCAACCAATTCCTATTCAGAAACCTAAAGTTCAATACCTTATGAAATAAGATAGACAAGTGGGACCTCATCAAACTCATGAGCTTCTGCAAAGCAAAATAAATCATCAAGAGAGCAGGCAGACATATCACAGAATGAGAAAAAATATTTACCAACTGTTTATCTCAAAAAGGCTTAACATCTAGGATCTACAAGGAACTAAAATGTGTCAAAAGGAATAAACACACAGCCCCTTTAAAAAATGATTAAAAGACAGGAATAAACACTTCTCAAAAGAAGATATACAGGCAGCCAACAGACACATGAAAAAGTGCTCAGCCTCACTCATCATCAGAGAAATTCAAATCAAAACCATATTGAGACACCTAACCCCTGTAAGAATGGCCATCATTAATAAAACTAACAACAATAGATGCTGGTGAGGATGTAGGAAAAAGGAACACTTCTACACTGCTGGTGGGAATGTAACTAGTACAACCTCTTTGGAAGACAGTGTGTCCATTTCTGAAAGAACTAGAAATTGAGCTACCATATGACCCAGCAATTACCCTATTGCGAATATACCCAGAGGAACTCAAATTATTCTATAAAAAAGATACCTGTACATATGTTTGTTGCAGCTCTATTCACAATAGCAAAAACATGGAACCTACCATGTTACCCATCTAAGCTGAACTGGATTTAAAAACTATGGTACATATACACAATGGACTATTATGCAGCCATAAAGAAGGAAAAGTGTATGGACTTTGCAGCAACTTGGATGGATTTGGAGTCACTCATGTTCAGTAATTTATCACAGAAACAAAGAACAGAATTTCATATGTTCTCATTTATATGCAGACTTAGAACAATTATAATGCTATAAGAAAGCGATTGGCAGTAGTGGGAAACTGTCAAGGAGGGTGGGTGGGATTGGCAGTTGAGAGAAACTGCTAGGGGACGAAGGGGCATACCTCATCAATGAGGGTACCTGCATGATCAATGTTTATATACCTAACCCTGAATTGTACCCCACATCTTTATAATAAAAATTTTAAAAATATTTTGCACCATCTCTTCTAAGCTTTCTTCCTTTTTCACATGCTAGAAGGTTAAAGTCTCTCGTATTGCAGAGTTCCAATGTGGCATCTGTCAATAAGATTTTGCATAAAATTAAAAGAGAGATTGAAGCTAGCCTTGCTCCTGATAATGGAAAGTGGTGTACCAACCAAATCTCTTTTTTCAGGATTGAGACATTTATTCCTCCAGCTACTGGTATTTTTAAGTGCTGAGGACTCATAACTGAGTCCCTCTCCAAGAACTGGCTTTGGACAAAGAGAACTCCCTTGCCAAATGTTAACCCCACCCAAGGGGTAGTCCACATTCTATAAGTGCTCAATGTAGACGGGAGAGTATGAAGGTCCAGACTTCTTGCCTCAAGTCCGCATCTCTGAATGACCATCGCAGTTACAGAGCTTGCTAGAAAATTGACTGAAATCTCTATTGCTGCTGCATTATCATGTCTGTTTTACTTTCTCCTTTATTAGTATTGCTTCTGAGAGCATACTCCCAATAAATTACCAGGATGCACATTTTCATCTTATAGTTGGTTCCCTAGGGAACCAAGCTGTGAGGGTTAATGCCAGAAGTAATGCTCAGGAACAGATTCTTAAATGTTATTTTGGAACTGGGTCATTCATTGTCTGATAATGAGAACACTGTAACTGATGACAAAATCCTGATAGCACCTGGCTCCCTATATTAAGTATTTAAACTGAGATGACCTGCAACAGGTACTCTAAACAGGTGGTGAACTAAGTGAGGTTCTGGTAGAAGGAAATGCATATGGTGGACCTTCAAGAACAATGATATGTTACTGGCAGCACTGGAACATTTGATTAATCACAAATTATGGCAAAGTATGGAAACCAGAGGACTAAAACTCTCTCATATCCTATATATAACCAGAGAGCAGAATTCTCTGAGGATTGAAAAATTATTTTGATTGAGCAAAGTACAAGGTTGAAAGAAGTCTCAACAGCTGCAAACCTGCTACTCAAAAATAAGAGGCTTGGTGAGAACCTGGGTGGTTTAGATATTCTGCAGAACAGCTCATTGACTTACTATATCAATGATATCAGGTTAGTTAGACCAACTGTATAAAAAGAAGTAAGCAAGGTAACCATGGGAGATAATCCTTCTGTGGTGCCTAATACATCTGTGCCGTTCTTAGAAGTCCTGTGGCCTAGAGCATTCTGGGACTTTTCCTCTAACATAAATAGCAATGTATTGCGTCTGGCATACTGTCACTATAATACAAACACAATGACCACTGGGACATATTTTACACTTGGGAATATTCTTTTGACTCATTCAAGGTTGACAACGATGGTTGTTAGATTTGAGTGAGTGGGATCTAAAGCAGAAAAGATCTTCAATCAGTTATCAGATGTGGTAAAATTATTTTGCTGCATAAACCATATAATCCTGCAGATCTAATGGTATCAGAGGTAAGTGTGATGAGAAAGGATACCAGGTGGAGTATATCAAGACCCAGTAGGTGCATCACAACATATAATTTAAAAGATGAACCACAGAGGTGATGGATATTCCAATTACCCAGATTTGGTTCTTACCTTCTACATTTTAGAATATTTATTTCCCTTAACAAAGTCTAAAATTGAGATGAAAATTCTAACCTCCTTTTATTTCATTAATTTATTTATTTTATTTAATTATTTATTTTGAGTTGGAGTCTCACTCTGTCACCCAAACTGGAGTGCAGTGGCACACTGATGGCCAATGCAGCCTCAACCTGCTGGGTTCAGGTAATCCTTCTGTCTCAGCCTTCCTGATAGCTAGAACTACAGGCACGTACCACCACACCCTACTAATTTTTTTATTTATTGTAGAGATGAGTTCTCATCAAGTTTCCCGGCTGGTCTTGAACCTGTGAACACAGGCAATACTCTCGCCTTGGCCGCCAAAAGTGCTGGGATTATAGACGTGAGCCACCACACCTGACAACCTCTTTTTAAGTTATAGCTTAGCTGCGTATACAATTCAGGGTTGGTGATTATTTTTTTCTCAAGATTGAAGAGATTGCTCTAGTCTTCAGGCTTCTGGGCTCTTTCTAGTTATCTCATTTCTTTGATTTCTTTAAAGTCTTCTTTTTTGCTTTGTGTTCAAAGTTTTACTACAATGTATTAAAGCATTAAGGTTTTTTTTTTTTCTGTTTAGATTTTGTTGAATTTACTATATGTGAGTAATTCACTGAATGTGTCTTTCATTAGTACCAGAAAATTATCTGCTATTACTTCTTCAAATATTGTCTTCCTTATTTTTAAAATTGTCTTCTAAAACACCAGTAAAGAAAGTTAGATATTCTAACTTACATATTGCCTAACCTCTCATTGCATCTATTCCTTTTTCTCTCTGTATAATATTTTGTGTACTTGTTCTTAAATCTGTGCTTAAGTTTTCAAATTTCTTTAGTTTGGTCTAATCTGTTGTTTAACATTCTTGGGAATCCATTACAACATCTGCATTGTTTTATCTAGAAACTATATTTAGTTCTTTATTGAGCATTTCTATTAAAAAACAACTATATCTTTTGTGCTCATATTAAATTCTCTGCTGTCTTTAAACATATTAAAAAATACTTTTGTCCTTGTATTCAGCAGTCCTTATGTCTGGTGCATTCAGGGTTTGATCCTGTCCATTTACTTTCTTCTGACTATCATTTGTGGTCATTTGCATCTTAGTCATGTTAGATTATAAAACCATGTTCATGTATTTATATGAGGAAGGTTTCTGTGCAGCTGTTTCAGAGAGATTTTTCATTACTACAGCCAGACACCCAAAAGTACCATAAAACAGAGACAACTTGAAGGAAAATGTTCAGATTGGGATTTTTCTGCATTACTCAAATAGCAAAAATTTGAATATCAAGCCTACGTGATAGCAGGCTTGTCAAAACAAATTATTAGAGGAGAGTTTTTATTGGTAGTGTTATTGTTGTCCTGTTTCATTTTCTTTGAAAACTCAGGATAAGACTGTAAAATTCCATCTTCTCTTTTTTCTGGTTCACAGAATTTTTGTAGTCCATTTTCTCATTTACATTTAGATCTTAAACAGCCTCAGTTTATGCAGAAACCTCAAGTCCTGATGGTCTCCTATAATTACCTCCTGAATAGACATAGCTCACCACATTGACGTTCTCCTCCCTCTTCATTTTTGTTTACTGAACAACTGTATCATTCTTCTTAGTTCAGTCATTCATTTTAAAGGGCATTTGTCATAGGTTATCCAGCATTTCTAAATGATTTGGAGTAATTTCTCAGAATATTCTGCCTTCAGGACATCTAATACACATATTGATGAATAGATCGATATATTTAGATTTTAAATTTGAGGAGATAATAATTTTTCTGGCAAATGGCTTCTCCTAATAATGGTCTTTCAACGAAATATAAGTTTTCTTCATTTGATATCATCAGGTTTTTAACCTTAGTCAGTTTAATAGAAAAATATGAGCATGATTTTGCATTTCTTAGATTATAATTTAGCATCTTTTCATAGGTTTATTTACAATTTTTTTACTGTAAATTGCCTAATCAAACATTCTGCACTTTCATATTGGGCTGACTTTTCCTATGATTTTAAATAAGAAGAAACTTGTTTTCTGACCTATGTTGTATATCAACTTTATTGAGGTAGACATAACATACAGTATGATTCTCCTGTGTAAACGGTACCATTTAACAAGGTCTAACATATGTGTATACCCCTGAAACAATTACCATATTCAAGAAAATGAGTATTTCCATCAGTCCCATAAATTTGATTTTTTTTGTTTTTTTAAGTTGGAGTCTCACTCTGTCACCCAGACTGGAGTGCAGTGGCCTGCAGCCTCGACCTGCTGGGCTTTGGCGATCCTTCCACCTCAGCCTTCCAAGTAGCCATAATTACAGGCATGCACTACCATGCCCGGCTGATTTTTTGATTTATTGTAGAGATGAGGTCTCGTTGCCCAAGCGGGTTTTGAACCCGCAGGCTCAGGCAATCCACTCACCTCAGCCTCCCAAAGGCATGGGATTACAGGCTGAGCCACCGAGCCCAGCATAATTTGACTTTTTGCAAATATTTTCTCTCATTATTTGTGTTCATTTAAAAATGTATATTAAAATCTCTTTTGCTATATAAAATGTCCAATTTCTCTGCAGTCAACTTGTCAATTATCTACTCTAGATGTTCTTCTTTTTATTTTTAAAGCCCTTCCCAGAAAACCCTATTTCAGTGCAACGACATGAACAAAGTAAGAAACTCAAAAGTCATTGAACCATGAGCTGAAGATAAGACAAAGAATCTTGAAATCCATGTAGAATATCTAAGACTCTGTCCTGGGCCTTAAGAAGACATTGAAAATGTTTAATGAGATCATATTTTAACTTCTAGTTAGATAACTCTGTCATCTAAGTGGAAAAGAGAATGAAGAGAGGAGATACACTCACTTAGTAACCCTGTCATCTTGGGAAAACTACTTATTTTTTTCCTCTCTGTCACCTAAAAATGAAGATGGTAATGATAAGGCAATTAGGAGAATCCTCAAGAAATTTTAGCTATTGACATTATTATTATTAAGAAGGATCAGTTTTGAGGC
>NW_007245837.1:0-2947 GCF_000164805.1 Carlito syrichta | reverse complement strand
GGAAGAGTTTTGGAACCATATGAAGGATTTGGTAAGTGTTAGAAGTTTCCCATGTGGGAGGAAAAGAACAAGTAAATTAGGAATCTATAAAAGATTGCTATGTCGTACTAGATTGAGTTTGTAAACCATAAATTTGTATATGCATAAATTAAACATAAATCTGTAATGTTACATGTAGTTTTTCTAGTAATGGCTGGTTTGAATGTATAGCAATATGTACCATACATTTTTAACCTTCTTGATTTCTTGAGATTCCTAGAAATATGCCTTGCATGCATTTTATTTAAGTTAAGGTCTTAAATAAATGACTCTTCAAGCTTTCATGCTTGGATGCCTAGTTTCAAAAAGAAAATCTAGTGGAATTTGTTTTTCCTAGATCCTGGCTTTTAGAAATGACTATAAATGCTCCATGAGAGAATGATGCCAGTGCATGGACACAAAAGTGAATCTCAAATTTCTTAAGTGTTACTCTTGCATATAAATAATTATTGAAATGTATTCTCTTGTAGTTTTGCTATGTGTTGGGAGCCAGCCTTGGAAGCCCACCTGATTGACAGGATCCTGGTGGACCAAAGACCCTGGGCTGCAGGGCGAGCCTGGGAAGCTGAGGACCTTCTGTCTTCCACTTTTGCTGTTTGGTACCGCTGAAGAATTCTGTGCAGTCGTGGAAGAAGAAAATGGCATGTCTATGCGAAGTACTCACAGTTAACCTGGAAATGTCATGGTTCATTTTTCCATTTCCCACTATGCCATTTGGCTTTTCCTAACATATGCAAGGGTTAAACTCTGAAGCACATCAAGAATGCTTTCTTTCATTTGGTTATAAGCTACTAGATATTGCTTAAATAATAAATGCTATAAGTATATTCACTCCTTATTTGATTTAGAATTATGTAGTTTAGTGTTTAGACATAAGTTTTTTTAGAAACACAAGTTTATAGTAAGTTCATTATGAACTCATTATAAGTTCTAACACTTATCTAGGAGTTATGTAGGTGATTTATAACACTGTTTTCACTGACTTAGGATAAAGATTAATCATTAAGATTTTTACTTAATTCAATAGTTAAAACTCTAAGTTAACATTTATAGAGTGGGTTTTCACTGAACTCATAATATACTAATCAGACACTTTTATGATAAATTAGCTAAAAACAGAAAGCAACCTTGGGAGCCTGGGAGACATTACTAAAAGCTTCTTTTGAGTTCTCTTTAAAAATAAATGCTGCAGGATAAGAGAAAAGTAACAGACACCTGAACAAGAGAGGCGATTACAAAGCTCTGAAGGTCATAGAAGCCCCAGAAGGAAAACTACTGCTACGTGAAGAAATGTATACTTGGAAAATTTCTTGAGACATTTCAAGGACTCTAATTCAGGACTTTGGATTAAAACTATCATTTTTGATGTTATAAATAAGACTCATTGTCTGAATGAGGGTTCTTGGCTTGTTTGTTGCTAAGACCACTAGATAGTGGTAACTTTTAGAGGATATGTACGTGAAGGAATTTTCTTTGTCTTGTCCCTTTACAAATGGTATAAAAGCTTTCCCTTAGCTAACATTAAACATCATCTGTTCAAGAAGCAGGTGTCCAAGTATAATATTTTCATCTTTTGCCTATCTGTCTCTCCTTCAGGAAACCTCACGACCCTTGTAGGGGCTGGACCCCCACAGCTTTGCCATCTGGGATGACTTCTGGCATTTAGAATTATAGTCCCATTCCCAAGTCTTGGTTGTTTCAGTCAACTAGAAATAAGGCCATCTGTAAATTAATAAATGCCATCCTGTGTTACTTCCACTTAATATTGTGCTGTCATGTCATTAGCTGATTCAGAGATTCTAATTTTTAAAATGAACATAGACATTTTGGCAAGCAATTCTTGCATATTTTGAAATACTTTGCCACCACCTACAAAACCAAATCTTGTATTTCTAGTAGGTCATTATTATACTAGTTTACTGTTCTATTCTTTGCTCTGTTTCTAAATGTGCTAGAAGCAAAATGTAATTGGGCACCATTTATTTTCTTTTTCTTCTTCTGGATATTTTTTACGTTCTTTCTATCATGGATGAGAAATTGGCTATTTTTGACCCAAGGAAGATTCTGCCAAGTCAACTTTATAATATTTCAGTGTTTTCTTTTTTTCTTTTGTGGCAGTATGACTCAGCTGCAATCTTTTGTGCTCTTCAAATAAATATAAAGTTAATAAGATTGTCATACCTGGAAAGAATGGACTCATAAGAAAAATCTATAAGTACATCACACATGGTAGGTTCTAAATACAATTTGAATAAATAGCTAAAATCCCATTACAAAATAATATAAAAATATCAAACATTAACATTTTAATGATCCTTTCCACACAGAAAATAAAATTATAGTTGGAAAAAAATTTATTCATAATTTAATGTGCAGGTCTGTATTTCCAATTTATCTGTATTTTTCAGCTGTTAATTCAAAGATCTATTTTGTTTTATTATTACTCTCAATTTTTCCAGTGTAAAATAAAACATAGGCACAAATTGTTTATTCAACAAATAGGTAAGGTGCACATTTTAAATTAAATGTTTCTAACTTTTGTCCTCTAAATGGTTAATAATTAAGAAAAATTCATTGTGGCTATTTTTATCTTTTGATATGAAGAACAGGAAAAATTCTTGTGAAAAAGGATGGCCCTCAATGTTGGACCTTGTTTTTCTGAAGGTTTAGACATTTTCTGGTGAAGGTTTAAATTAGCTTGTATCATATTCAGAACCATTGCCACCCAAAGATAGTGCTTAATATATACTTAATGATTGAAATAGATTGAATTTCTAGAGTCAGTTCTGCCATAATTACCAATGTCACCATAAAAAGAAGAGAAATTTGTAAAAAGGTGTATTCAATAAGAAAATACACATTTATACACACATAAACATGCCTCAAACAACAGAAAACAAAAGTTAAG
>NW_007245836.1:10870-12362 GCF_000164805.1 Carlito syrichta | reverse complement strand
AAGTTTTCTCAGGACATTCTACTCGGTTTTCATAAAATCACCAAAACTCTTTATGTGACATTTGATTATGAATATACTACTACTACAAATATAACAATGTGTCTTGATTTTTAATATTTAAATAAATGCTTTACTTAATTACAAGTCCTACAGACATAAAAGGTTTTGGGTGAAAAAACACAAGTTATGGTAAACGTACAAGTCAACTATCATGGTGGAATAGTCCAAGTATGATGGAAAGTAGCCTTTAATCCATGAATCATCAATGTGCTGTGGGCTCAGTATGTTTTGTAGATGAAATGAAGAATGTTATTTAGACTGACTGGCCTTTTAGTAATAGGCTAGTTAAAGAGTCAGCAAATCTCTCTCTCTCTCTCTCTCTCTCCCCTCACATGCACATATTTGTTTTATGTATGCATATATGTTTTATATTTGTGTTTACCTCTGTGTGTGTATTTTTTACTTACATAGTAGAATAAGAAATGAGAGTAGGGAGAAAGCAAAAGGGCAAGGAGGACCAGGACTATGGTGGAACTGAGGACCTCTCACCTGTATTTCCCTTACATATTCGATACGATGAAATACTGAGGCACTTACAAGTTCTCCTTTGGTCCTTTATTATTCTCTCCAGGATGTTTCTTCTGATATCTTTATAAAGCTCTGGGAAACTCTCTCATAAGTGGGGAGGATATAAGGAAATTCCACAATGGATCCCTTAAGAACACCCAGCCTACATGAGGTCCAAATAGATGCATCTTAGGTCGCTGCAGTAATACTCATCCACAGGGATATTTTTGGAAAATAAAATGATTTGTAGGCCCAGAGATGTCCCACATGCTCAGCAAAAAAAACTGCATAATGTATTTACACTGGGAAACAATGAGTTACTTAAGAGTCTCTTTTCAAAGCATATATCATACTTAAACAGTCTGGAACATTTTTCCTGCCCCAAATTACATAAGATACCTTTAAACTATTCCACAATGTAATATGTCTTAGTAAATAGGATTAATTTGAAAATCACAGGATCCCCAAACTGGGTAAAGTTTTTTTTGCAATTTGATACCAGCATAGAGGAATTAAATATAAACAAAAAATTCTTTTAATCAAGGACAAAAACAAAACAAAATTAAAAGCTGGAATAAGCTGAGTCCTCATTAGTTACAAAAATACTTCAGACTATTTGCTATGGTCTAAATGTTTGTGCCCCTTGAAAATAAGTGTTAAAATCCTAACCCCTAAGATAATTTTTTTTTTTTTTTTGTAGTTGGAGTCTCACTGGGTCCCCCAGGTTGGAGTGCAGGAGCACGCTCATGGCCACCCCAGAGTCAAACTGCAGGACTCAGGCAATTCTTCCACTTCAGCCTTCCAAGTAGCCGGAACTAGAACTACCATACCCGGCTAATTTTTTGCATTTATTGTACAGATGAGTTCTCGCCAAGTTGCCCAGGATGTTCTTGAATGCGTGGGTTCAAGGCAATCCCCTCTCCTC
>NW_007245836.1:0-10850 GCF_000164805.1 Carlito syrichta | reverse complement strand
TAGGCCCAAGGGAGCTCACTCTCTTCCACCATTTGAGGACAAAGGGAGAAGACACCATCTATGAGAAAGTGGGTCTTCACCAAACACTGAATTTGCCAATATCTTGGTCTTGCACTTTCCAGCATATCTAGAACATTGAGAAATAAATATCTGTTGTTTACAAGCTCCACAGTTTATGGTATTTTGCCATAGCAGCTCAAACAGACGAAGAAAGTACCTATAAAAAACCAATATTTGCAAAAAATTTAAAAGAATGATGTTGGGTTTTGATTTTTGTTTGTTGGTTGGTTATGAACTGATTGTATCAATAAAATGCATCAAATTGATATACTTGTTGTTACTAAAAGTGTGTTTTCGTATTTCAAAAATGAATTACTAACAAGTTTAAACATTTTTTTTTCCTCTGTCTAGTTCTACACCGTTCTTTGTTGCCCAAATTTTTAGTTACAAACTCTGGTGGACTATGTAGTCTTTTTATCTAAATGTCTTATTTTTATCATTCCTGTATGCCCTGACTCATTCTCCCACTTAGTTCTTCAATGTTTAAAACACTGAATCAAAACACTGAATCTGCTGCCACAAGAATTATGTGATGGGTTCACTTACATTAAGTGAATCCGTCTTGGTACATTACCAATTTCACTAATTAACTTCTGCTTTAAAATTTTACAATGACTATTGTCTTTTAAATTTAGAATTATTTGATATTATGTGATATAGCAAGGTAATAAATATAAAACTTATTTCTCATATCTGTGGGTTTTATGTTCTGGAGACATGCATTTCATGGCTATGCTACCGTACCACCAAGCCCTAGAATACCACCCACTGACCACATAGCTGAACTACACACTCAGTCATATCAAAGGAAGCACCAGCAGGCAGTTTCTGTCCAGATTTCATCAGGGACTGCTCCAGTCCACACTCTACTCTCACAGTCTGTCGATCTTCCTCAATTGCAAATTCCTGACGTTTACTTTAGATTTTTATTGCTGCTCCTGCTTCCTTAACTTTTGTCAAACATTTCCAAATTCCTTGGGCCTATGGCTTACCAGTTTCTTACTCAGCTCTTTACTCAGCTGTTCTTAACTTAGGACTCTCTTTTCATTATAGATTTTCTTTTTAATCTCATTTTTAAGTTCTGTTAAGTAGAAATGCAACAAAATTATTCAAAATCTTTCACAAATATCCCATTATTCTTTAAAAAACTCTTCAAGGTAGGATTCAGAAATGCAGCAAAATTATTTAAAATCTTTCACAAACATCCCATTTTTCTATTAAAATCTCTTCAATGTAGGCTGCACACATGCGCGTGTGTGCGCACACACACACACACACACACACACACACACACAAACATATGGTTTGTTTAGCATTTCGCTATTGCTTCCTAAACACTTCTTTCTTTTTGTATGTGTTTGATAAATGGAGGTAGGAATTGGAGGGTTGCTACATGAGTCTGTTAGTTCTTACTGGATAGAAACTGCTTCACTTTTGCTTCACCTACAGTATTAGGTGCCTGTGCCTAGGTGTCACATTGTATATGTGGAATTTAATTAAAGATATGTCAGTCATTTTAGGGAGATGGCACAATCTATGCTTTCATAAGAAATACTTTCCCACACAGGAGATCACAAAATACCAAAGGCACAGCTGAATGAATGAAGGATTTCAACACAAAAGCACACATCCTCATGAACTCAAACATTCATCCCTGGTATACACCTGCATTATTCCATAATATAGTACAAAATCTACTTGTGTATATGTCTACTGATTCTATACACTGAACAATCTCTGCCTCACTAAGAGGAGGGACTTTTTACTGCTGCTGCCAGTCAGTGAACAACAATAACAACAACAACAACAAACATATTCCAGAAACTGCTGCCACATGGCCCCATTTCCAGTCTTTATCCTGGTGTTGGATGATGCCACTTGCACTGCATCTGACATGGTCAGTTCCCACTGGAACCACTTAGCTTTAAACAAGGAATTGGGAATGTCTTAAATCATGATAACTGCCATGTATGTGTGTCCCTAGGTGTCTTTGTGCTCGTACTAACATTTCTTTTTCTTGTAAGAGCACTGAACGTACCACAGAAAACCCATTCCTTATTCATGCATTGGCAGAGTACTGGCTCTGTGCCACATATGTCCACTATAGGAACACAATCTAGGATAGGTCAATTTGAGTCCTTTCTATACTTTTTAAATTGAATGTTGAAGAAAGGTTTCCTATTCTGTTGAATTTTAAGTGTAAAATAATAAGATTCTCAGTAGTCACCATTTTTCATTAAAAAGTTGTATACAATGAAATCTGGTAAAAATATACAGAAATAAGAAATATCATCTTGTTAACACTGAATCTCATTGTCAGTCTCTGAGGCTCTAATTCTTCTTTCTTTCTTTTAAAAGAATTTTTTAAAATTTGTTTTGTGGACTACTCCAGTACTTTTCTCTACTACAAACAAAAACCAAATAAACAAACAAAGACTTATTTTTGTTTGTCCTTCACTTGATGTGAGTTGTGATTCTATCACTTGCATCTACAAACAACTATTACTGAGACGGTTGGTAATCTCCGAATTCACACTGTTTGCAGTCTGCTATAATCTTGAAAAGTTCAGAAAATGAAGCTTCTAAATTTAGAAAGTCTAGATCATCTCACAAAATAATGGACATATTCTAACATATTACAGATTGGAAGCAATTTTTTCTAAGTCAAAAATTCCTGAAAGCCAAAGGTATTTTCCTTTCCTTGTCTTTGGAAACTGTTATGCTCCAAAGTACCAGTTAGCAATGAAATTTACATCATAACATTGGCACTCGATGATTATGAATGTATTTGCCCTATTTTAACCCTTAAAGGATTCAAGGATAACTTTGCACAGTGGAAGATATCTCCTGGAGCTTACTACTTCCTATGTCCTAGCATTCTTAACTTGCAGGTTAGGGTGGGTCTCTGGGTTGATAGGATTCATGGTTGAGATGAGAATACAAACCTAGATGGTGCAGGCTGAGAACAAAATACAAGTGCATTAATACAAATGTGTTAACACCTAGCGTCAGAACAATTTGATCCTGCCTTAGCCTGAGAAGACGGTAGGTGGTATTTTCCTCCTAAAAGAATGTATGCATTGAGGAGGATGATATCCATTTCTGAGGACTAGCATGTCACGACCATTTAGTTCCTTCAGGGTGCACGTACTAGAAAGCACATCCAATTCTTTGCAGCTGGCATCTGCTCTAATTGGCTGACGCCCATAAATCGCAGTCATTAGGTTGTTACATGTCTTAAAATATTCTGGGATTTTGAGAATGACTGAAGGAGCAGGAATCCAGAGACAGGTAAAGGTTATTGCTAAGAAGAAACATTTAAAAATGCATAAATAAACACGAAATAATTACAATAAGAACTCTCTTAGGCTGGATCCCCCAGTTTCCTGGGCCACGAACCCGCCTGCACAGCAGGAAGTGAGCAGCGGGTGAGCAGGGTTCCACTTCCTGTCAGATCGGCAGTGGCCTTGGTTTCTCATAAGGTTCCACTTCCTGTCAGATCGGCAGTGGCCTTGGTTTCTCATAAGAGCGCGAACCCCATCGCATACTGTGTATGCAGGGGTCGAGGTGGGGTACTTCTTATGAGACTCTGATGCCCCCCCATAAGATTGTCTTCTGCATAATGGGTCCCTGATGCCAAGAAGGTGGGGGACCGCTGCTCTAAGGTATCTGAAAATCTTGTAACATTTACTTACCTAACCTTTTATTTTGTTATACCTGTTACGTGTTTCTCCACAATAGTGGAATTGGAAAAATGAAAGAGTTTTTCTTTCTATGTTTCCTTTCTTCCTTCTTTATCTCTTCCTGCCTGCCTTTCTTCTTTTCATTATTTCTTTTTTTTTTAAAGTCCTCTGAAAGAGAGACCAAGAGTGAGCCAGGCAGAAATGTGTTCCGAATTAAATACTCGTAGGAGAAAAGGACCTTGAAGAGTTGAAGAAAGAACTCAGCTATAGAAAGGAGAAGAGAAGAACAAATCTGGATTTCAGAAGGATGGGCTTTGGGTCCAGCCTGGGACATGTGTTGGCATTGGTCTAAAGTGGGCAGTTCGAGTTTTCTCTGTATGTTTTCCCCCCATTCACAAGGAAGGTAACCCACAATCTATACAAATTCTTCTAAATATCTATAACAGTACTTTGGAAAATTACAAGTTTTCTTGTCTTTCCCCCAACGTTGAGTTATTCTTTGAGGCCCACATCCCAATAATACTCCAACTACCTGGAGGAAAATGTGGTAAATAATATAGACACGTCATGATGCAAAATGAGTTAACTTAAGATTTTTTTTGTTCCTTTATAATGGTGTGAAAAGCATATACCTTCGGGGGGAAACCATACTTTTACGTTTTGAATTTTAATCTTTTCCCCAGCTACCAGTATGTGGTAGTTACTGTCTCCTGATGCTGTAAAGCCTCTGGATCAGGAGGATAAACAACTGTTGGCAGTGTTTTTTGATAGTGTTTTGTATTTTCACAGTCCATCATGTGTACAAAATACCCATTTTCAATTTAACGATGCATTCAGTTAAAGATGGGTTAATCAGGGCATAATCTTATTGTTAGTAAATGAGCATCTGTACTTTTTATACATTTATTTTTGTACATTCAGAGCCTAAGCTAGAAAGATACTAAAATTTTCAAAAATATGCATTGAAACAGCATGGCAGACATTTCAGATCCTTTTTTTCCCTTAAAAGAAAAAAAATGATACACATTGTTGGTATGTGTAGTTAGCATTTTTATAAACTTGCTTTTCTTTCAGAATCATTTGAAATTCTTGCATAGTCTGCATAAAAATAATAAGTGAGTATTTCTCTCATTTACGGCTGAACTCAGGAGAAAAAACACTAGACAAAACTCATTTTCAAAAGCAGACTGAATTGTAAGCCTAGATTGAACTGGAAGGATTAAACTGAAGTATGTGGAGTTTTTTTTTTCTTACAGAAAAGGTTGCTGTTGTTGTTTATATTCACCTGCAGATTCACACTTACTAATGAATATAGCAGGTCAACATGTCAGCACACAGTGTTAGAAGTGGCCTGCTATGAATATTTCCTAATATTTGTAGTTGAAAGGCTCAATTCATTTTGCTTTAGCTCTAACCTTTATAAGAGCAGACATCTAGAAGCAGAGCACCTTATCCTACTTCATTAGTCAAAGAAAATACTCATTCTACTTTATTCTTATGATTTATTTTAAAATTAGGAATATTGATTCCGCTGTCCACATTCATATTTCATTTGGAGATATGTTTTGATCGCATGCTTGATCTGAAAATGAGGAAAACCTGATATTTAAATAGACATGGCTGTCTCAAAACAAAACTTGTTAAAAAGGACATCAGGAAAACACCAAAACAATTCGAATTCTTTCACTTATCCAGCTTTAGTTTCAATATTATTTATTTTAATGTATATTGAACACATATTTACTATTATTATGCGATAAAACGATTATTCAATATTAATAAAACAAATGAAGACTCAAAACCATAAAAAATGCTAATACAATAACTGAAAATTATTGGGCTCAGTGTCTCATGCCTGCAATCCCAGCACTTTTGGAGACCAAGGAGGAAGGATCCTTTTAGCCCAGAAGTTTCAGACCAGTCTGGGCAACACAGTGAGACCTCCTCTCTACAAACATTTTTTTAAAAATTAGCCAGGCATGATGGTGCATGCCTGTAGTCCCAGCTACTTGGGGGAACTGAGACTGCAGGATCACCCAAGAGTTTGAGGTTGCACTGAGCTAGGATTATGCCACTGCATTCCAGCCAGGGTGAGAGTAAGATTCTGACTAAAAAATAATAATATAATAATAATAAATAATTGAGTAGCTAAAAAATAAAAATGAAAACAATATAATATCAAAAACTATTAAAAATAGCACTTTCTAAAGATCATGACAGCTTAGGTTAATATTTTGACCGTGGAAGCGTTTTGTGATTAAATATGTTTTCACCAACAGAGAAGAGAATAAAGTGTGCCTTTATAAAGGCTTATTTTGTATCCTTTACTAGTCAACAAATATCTGTGATTATCTACATTCTATGAAGTTAGTGTGTCATGCTTTCTGCAGTAGAAGAGCTCAGAATTTACTGGGAATTCAGACAGCATGGAAAAGCAGAGCCAGTTCAGGCTCTGAGTTTAGATCTGACTTGCCCACTGACTCCCTTTCTTCCTATTATAGTTGTTGAATAAGTTCATATATTTCCTTTTGTTTACATTTCTATGAAATAGAGATCAAAGCAAATTTATACAGCCAATATGGATAGTTGATTGAATGTTACTTTCAGTTAAATAGGAGAAAGGTAAACATCAAGGAGAGAGGAAAAAAATAGTTAAAAATAAAAATAATTAAGGAAGCACAGAAACACACAAAAATGGACATATGTAAAAATATTTTTACCAATTGTTTTTTAAATTTTGCACAGGTGCTAGTTGAATTATATTAATTTGTTTTATAAATTAATGCATATCATAAAGCAAACCAAACTTACTTCCTAAAATTTAAAAGTTAAAAAATCTTACAGGTTTCCTCAGGTTATACTACATCCATTGCATTTTTTTTAATCACATGGACCCTAATTATTATGCTTTCCTATTAAAATTGAAAAGAAGTATTATGAAGGTGATTAAAAATTATGTATTTTTAAATGAGCTTTTTACTGAAGTGTAACAGACATTATAAATGGTAAACAAATCACAAGTGTTCGATTTGATGAGTTTTCACAAGTGTGGTCACTCCCATGACTACCATCCGGATTCAGAAATACAGCAACCCAATCCTTGACATACTAGCATTTCTTATATTTTCTTCTAGTCACTTTTTCTGTTTTCCTGCACAGAGTTACCATTTTGTTAACGTCTCAGATACTAAATTAATTTTGCTTATTTTTGAATTACATATAAGTAGTATCATACGATACATTATTTTACATGTAATGTATTTCACTAAACATTGTATTTGAATGATTTTTATTGCCATGCATTATTCCGTGGTTGAATTAGTCCAAAATATATTAGTACATTCCTATGTTGAAGGACTTTATGTCACTTCAAGTTTGTAGCTATTATAAATAATGTTATATAAATTATTGGAGCAAGCATTTTGGTTAGCATATATTCACTTAATTTGAGTATAGAATGCTTGTCAACTCATAATGGAATTATGTCCTGTTAAATCCATTGTAAATTGAAAATAATCTTAAGTAATAAATATGTTTAATACACCTAACCTACTCAGGATCATAGCCTAGCCTACCTTAAATGTGATCAGAAGACTTATATTAGCCTACAGTTGGACAGAATTCTCTATCTCAGAGCCTATATTATAATAAAGTATGAAATATCTCATATACCTTATTAAATACTGTACTGAAAGTGAAAAGCAGGATGATTGTATGGGTACTAAATGTGAAGTTTCCACTAAAAGCCTAATACTTTTGCATTATCATAAAGTTGAAAAATCCTTCAAATCAACATAAGTCAGGGACCATCTACACACACACACACACACACACACACACACACACACACACACACACACACCCTGAAGTCATTTCTGTATTAAATACTTATTGACACCATGTTTTTCAAAGATTCTGTACCAATTTAACACTCTCATAAACTAGGTATGAAATGCTTAGTTTCTTTATATCCTTAACAACACTTGATGTAGCCTTCTTTTCCATTTGAACTGGTAATTTATTTGTGTGTGTGTGTGTGTGTGTGTGTGTGTGTGTGTGTGTGTGTGAGAAACTACTTTATTCAGGTATGATTGATGTACAAAAGTTCTATGTATGGGAAGATAAGGCAGATCTATGAAACTATCACCACAATCTGTACCATTAGCATATCCATCACTTCCAAAAGCTTTCTCCTACTACCTTTATTATTAATATTATTATATTTAAATGTCCTTAAGGACTGTTATGGGTTAAAGTATTTTCTAGCAAGATTCAAATGTTGAAACCCTAACCTCTATTACCCCAGTACCCAGAATGCGACCTTTGGAAACAGAGTCATTGTAGATATAGTTAGTTCAATTAAGATGTCATACTGGAGTTCGGCGAGTCCATAATCCAATATAACTGGTGTTACAGAAAAGGAAATTTTGGACACCAAGACACAGGGAAAATGCCTTTTGGAGATTGGAATTAGACCACCACAAGTCAAGAAATGCTAAATAATGCCAACAAATCAGCTGAAGCTAAAAGAGAAACATAGAACAGATTCTCCTGTGCTTAGAAGAAATTAACTCAACTGACACCTTAACTTTGGATATCTAGCTTCCAAATTTGTAAGAAAATACATTTCTGCTATTTCAGCCACTCATTTTGTGGTATTTTGTTATGGCATCCCTGCCACAGTAATATAATAACTATTATTTAATTTGTATTTCCTTGTTTACTAATGTTGGTGTTTGGACATTCTCCTTTATGAAGTTCTCATCCTACGGACATTATCTCTATTTCTCTGATCGAGTATTAAAAGTATTTTAGTGGTCAGGTGCAGTGGTTCAAGCCTGTAATTGTAGCAATTTGGGAGGTCGGGATAAGAGGATTGCCTGAGCCTACGGGTTTGAGACCAGCCTGGGCAACTTGACGAGACACCATCTCTACACTATATCAAAAAATTAGCTGGCATGGTAGCACATGCCTGTAGTTCTGGCTACTTGTAAGGCTGAGGCAGAAGGATCATCTGAGCCCAGCAGGTCACCACAGGGTGGCCATGAGTGTGCCACTGTTCTCCAGCCTGGACGATGGAGTGAGATTTCAACTAATTTTGGGAGTCAGCCTTGGAACTCCGCCTGATGGACATGGTCCTGATGAACTGATGACCCTGGACCACGTGGTGAGTCCGGGGACTGTGACCCTTTTGTGTCCCACCTTTACTGTTGATATGGCCAAAGTATTTTGTATAGTCGAGCATGAAAAAGAACAGCAAGTTAATGAAAAGCATTTACTGCTAACTTTGGAACAACATTGTTCATTTTTTCACTTTCCACTACATCATTTGACCTTTTTAATCTAGACAATGGTTGAACTTTGAAACACATTAAAGAGGGTTTTATTTAGCTATGAGTTTTAGGTGTTTTATTAATAAAAGTTTAATTATAATAATTATGATTATTAGATGAAAGATTTTTAGAGTACAAATTTATAATAAGATTAATAGTAGAGATATAAGTTAGAGTTATTAGAGATAGGTTTTAGTTTAATCATAAGAGAATATAGGATAAGAGGTAAGAAATAAGTTTTTAATAAAAAATTTAAAGCAGATATAGGTTTACTATGAAATTATAAATTATATTAAAGAATTGTGATGTAAAGACTAGTAATGGAAATTATTTTAAAATATGAATAATATATTTAAAAGCATTTTTTGAGTTTTTAAGATTCAAGGTTCTATGAAGGAATGCAGAGGTCTGCAGGAAAAAGATTAGAAATACTGAAAAAATTAAAAGCCTGGAAAAACTTCTCATACGTTGAAATATATACATCTGGAAAAAAAATGTGCACCTGCAGACCTTCCTAAAATACTTCACACACGAATTGCTTAATAGCCCTGGGACCAAAACTGTCATCTTGGCCCCTAGAGATTTTGCTATAAAAAAACTGATTTCCCCAGGTTAAAAGTTTGATTTATAAGGTGGTGGAATTAGTAGAGGATTTATAATAAGTATTAGTTTATAAAAATATGTTTTGTTTAAGTTTTAATGTTGTAGTAAATGTAGTTAAAAGTTTTATGGTTTAGTAGAAAGTTTTAAAGCTATAAGTTAATGTTTTGGGTTGATAAATTGTGGAATAAGGTTATTTCAGGATAACAATAGTTTCTCAAAAATAATTTAAAAAGACACGATCAACCACTTTTTAAGAAAACATTTACCAAGCATAAGGTAACGAGAGTGGGTTTTTTGCATGTTTTTCTTCATGCTTAGAAAAACACCTGTTAGGCGTGGAGGAGAATATAACAGACCTTCCCTCGAACACTGTGTCACATTTATGTGATTTCGTGTGATTTGTACTTCATTTGTCTTGTGTTTTTGAATATTTTTGTCTAGTTATTTATTTGTAAAATGGTATATAAGCTAAGCATTAACCAGCAATAAATGGCATCTGATCTACTCACAACAAAACACTTGTTCAAAGTGTTCCTTTCAATGCCGACTCCTTTCATCCTTTGGGGAACCCTGGACCGGCAGGAGCTGGACTCCCGCAAATGAAAAAAAAAAAAGGATTTTAGCTATTTCACTGTAAGTCAACCTTCAGCTACACGTAAAAATATCTTCTTGCACATGGTAAATTTTTTTAAAATGTTCTTGATCATGTCTTTTGATAATCACAAGTTCCTAATTTTAATATAGCATGATTAGTATTTTACCTAATATTTAGTGTTTTCTAACTGTTTAATTTCATATCTTTCATATTTAGTTCTACAATGTTGCTGGAATTTTTGTGTGTGGATTTGTGTGTATGTGCATATAGTATATTAAAAGATATAATATTCTTTTTTATCAAAAGAATTTACAATTATCCATTATCTTTTTAATGAAGTTTAATTTCCATTGTTACTTGCTTATAGAATCAGCATTTGTAGCTCTAATGTTTCTGTCACAAAATTAAAGAAAAAGTCTATAAAAAGTTAATCAATTTGCTTTAAAAGTAAATTCCTATGAGAAATATGTTAATGTGTGGTATGTATAAAAACCTGAATTAGTTGGAAAAGGAACAGGCATATAGACCAATGAAACAGGATAGAAGTTCCAGAAGCAAAACCTCAATGCTCAACCT
>NW_007245835.1:311387-328213 GCF_000164805.1 Carlito syrichta | reverse complement strand
CTCCCCACGCCAGGCGGACAGGACAGTCTCGGACGCAGGAGCGGTGGCAGCGTTCCCAGCAGATCTTCCCTGAAGCGGTTTGGTGTGGATCTCCTCTGGCCGGGTTGTGATGAGCTACCTGTGCCAGAGGCCGTGGCGGCGGCGGCGGCGGCGACGGGAGCGCTGGTGGGGGGAGGGGCTGCGGCAGCTGCGGGACAGTGCGATGCAGTAAAACTGTCCAGTCGTTGCGATGTTCCAGTGATAGTGATGGCCGAGCTCTGTCTGAAGAGCAGGCTGCAATGCTGGGGTCCCCAGCCTCCCGGGGCGAGAGTCAGAGACCCACTGCAGATCTCCCTTGCAGAAGGCTTCAGACACCGGGTTGCCCGGTCGCCATCTTGCCGCCTTTTTTCCTGAATACCATTTTTTAAAATATCAACAAAGTCCTTCCCAGGAAGAAGCTGCCAAGAGAGACTGCCAGCTCCAGGCTCTGCCTTACCACTGCAGTTCCTGGCTGGACTCTGGCAGCAGGGGCTGTGGAGGGAGCACAGTGAGGAAGCCTAGAGGCAGTAAACCACTGGAGAAGACAGAAGAGAAAGCCTGCCACCATCTTGAAAACTGGAAGAAAAGTGCTCCGGCTTGCTCACCACAGAGTGACAGACCTGACCCAATCTCTGTGACCGGTGGATTAACTACTTGGGGGTTGATCTTGACCCAGAGGGAATATCCCAAAAGCACAAACTCCAGAGGAACAGGATGAGTACTGAGTCTCGGGTGCTCTACCCCCTACCCTCTGTGGCCAGAAAAGAATGAGGAAAACCTCAGAAAAGATCAGTGTAGAGCATTGGTTGGGAGTGAGTCTTGGGGAACTCATGCCACGACCAGTGAACATTGGGATTTACAAGTACCTTCTGAATCCTCACTCCCCAACTCCACCTTATTTGACTCTCAAAACTACAAGAGATAGCAAAGCTTCCCACTGACAGCACTGTTTCAAAGTAGAACAAATTCAGAGCCCTGATCAGGGAAGAATAGAGGACTGAGCAAACATAAGAAGTAAAAGCCTCTCCAACTGCCACTGAAAAATGGAATAAAAGAGAAAAGAAAAAGATATATCACAAATGAGGAAAAATCTATGGACGAGCACAGATAATTAATTCCCAGTGTTACAAAGAGAAAACATCTGAAAAATCAGACCTCAGAGCCCAGAAAACAGAAGTTACCAACAACTGGTGCCAGAATACAACAGGGATTAAGGAATGGATGGAAAGAGTGAGCAAGACTCAAGAAAGACAAGCTGCAACAATGAAAAACCTTGTAACAGAAATTTTGGCCATAAAAAATTTCATCCAGGAAATAAATAACAAGATGACAAACATGGAAAGCAGAATTAATCAAGCAGAAGAAAGAATCTTAGAACTTGAAGACCAAACCATGGTATTAACCCGATCTGTAAAAACAATAGAAAGAAAACTCAGAAAGAAAGAACAAAGCCTCCAAGGGATATCTGATTATATCAAGAGGCTGAACTTATGCCTGATTGGTATCCCAAAAAAGAAAGGGAAATGGAGAATACCTTGGAACAAGTATTTCAGAAAGCCTTCCAAGAAAATTTCCCCCATTTCACCAGAAATGTGAACATCCAAACACAAGAGATACAGAGGACCTTCACAAGACATCAAGTGAGAATACCAACCCCTAGACACATAGTAATTTGCCTACACAGAGTAAGCACAAAAGAAAAAATTCCTAAAGGCAGCAAGCGAGAAAGATAAGACTACCTACCAGGAAAAATCAATCAGAATAGCAGCAGACTTATCAGCAGAAGCACTACAAGCTAGAGGGGAATGGTGTCCAGTATTCAAAGTCCTCAAAGACAAACAATTTAAACCAAGAATTTCCTACCCAGTCAAGCTCAGCTTCATCAGTGATGGAGAATTAAAGTCCTTCCCAGACATCCAATCCCTAAGAGATTATGCAGCTTCCAGACCATCTCTACAGGAGATGCTTAAAAAGCATAGAAGAAAGAAAAAAAAAAAGAATGACCGCACACTTTCCAAGAGAACAACAGCAAGCACACAGAATCAACAGAGAATAAATCATGACTGCAAACTTGAAAACACACACATACATCAACCCAAAACAGTGTAGCGATTTCTAAAAGAACTAGACAGTGACCTTCCATATGACCCAGAAATTCCCCTACTGAGAATATACCCAAAGGAACTTAAATCAATATACAAAAAAAGATACCTGCACAGGTATGTTTATTGCGGCACTATTACCAATAGCAAAAACATGGAGCCAACCCATGCTGCCCATCAAAAGTGGACTGGATTAAAAAAAAAAAATGTGGTACATGTACACTATGGAGTATAGCATAGTCATAAAGAAGGACAAACATATGGACTTCACAGCAACTTGAGTGGATTTAAAGTCTATCATACTCAGTGATCTATCATAGAAACAAAAAAAAGAGTACCACATGTTCTCATTCATAAGTAGACCCTGAACATTTACCATATACTATAAAAAAGAGATTAACAGTAGTGAGATACTGCCGGGGTGAGTGGGGGAGGAGCCACAACATCAGTAAGGATACCTGATCTCAGACCAAAGTGAGGACCAAAGGGAGACCCAAACCTTACCTGTATGATGACCATTTTGTATATCTAATCCTGAATTGTACCCCTACATCTTTAAAATATAATAAAATAAAAAAAGAAAGGAGTAAATTTTGAAAACTTATCTTATGCTTCAAAAACTCCCAAAGCTGAAGTCTGAAAACAGACAATCCTTTAGCAACCTTACCTTTGATTTACTCAATTTCCATAAACTTGTCTCCTGTGCATTTACTGTCATAAATACCACAATGCATTTTTTCTCACCAAAATTTTATTCTTTGGCACATTTACACTTTCAAATCATGGCAGCTTTTAATGGTGAGAAATATAGTACAAAAAAGATTAGTTAAATTTTGTGAACTAACTGAATATTTTTGTTTTCATTTCCTCATTTCTGAAAAAGGAAATAAAATTAGTTTTATCCAACTTCATGTAAAAGATATGATGATGAAGCTAATATAATCTTAAAATTGCCTCAAGCTTCTTCAGATGGTGATATTGTACAATTATTTGACTCTACTTTAAATTCTGCGTATTAATATAAGATAATGATCCAACCAAATAGCAAATTCATAAATTAGTTCCAGGGTAACTTTCTAACATTGAAACTTGCCGTTTATATTTTAACTACCATTAATTTAAGCTCCTGTTGTCTAAATATAAATGTGTTTGAGTATCTATGATTAGATTTTCTTTTCTTTTCTTTTCTTTTTTTTTTGAGTTGGAGTCTCACTGTCTCCCAAACTGGAGTGCAGTGGCCACTCCCGGCCACCACAGCCTTGACCTGTTGGGCTCCGGTGATCCTTCCACCTTAGCCTTCCAAGTAGCTGGAATTACAGGAGCACACTACCACGCCCGGCTAATTTTTTTGATTTATTGTAGAGATGAGGTCTCGCCTGTCCAGGCAGGTCTCGAACCCACGGGTTCAGGCAATCCACTCACATCAGCCTCCCAAAGGTGCGGGATTACAGGCTGAGCCACCGAGCCCGGCTGAGATTTTATTTTCTTAATGTTATCAAAAAATATAGTCAATACTTCCAGAGACAAACGTCTACAATCTATATACTTGATTTTCCAATTATTCTTAAATAAAAAAGCCTAGACAGCTAAACAAATAATTATTCATTTAATTATTTATATTCGCTTTGATAAGCATTAGTAAAAGCTTTTAGCTATATTCTATAGAGAAGAGAGATAAATATTCGAATAGCAGTCAAATTACTAAAATATTCATTACTTGGCATCTTTTTGACTTCCATCTTTCCTACTTTCTTTCTCCCCTCCTTCTTCCTTCCTTTTCCTTTCTTCCTTCATCTTCCTTCTTTCCTTCTTCCTTCTTTCTCCCCTTCTTTTTTAAAGTTCTGCTGTGCTTACTGACTTGAGTACAGGTAAGCAGTGGGAAATTAATTCTTTGATAGCACAAGAGACAGAAAAGCAGTCATTTTGAGACACAGAAAGCAATTGGCAGAAGTAGCCAGAACTGGGAGAGCAGCTTGCTTGATCTGATTGATTTTAAAAGACAGTATAAGAAGACAAAGGCCAATTACTGGAGTAGTCAGTAAAGGAATGGGTAAAGGTACGTCAGCAAGAGAAAGTATCAAGAAAACCTGATTGAACTGAGTTGTGCCCAGTATGAAAACTTTCCACGTTTGTGTGTGAAATAAGAAACAGAAAAGCTAGAGGAGTAGACTGGTTTGGGGATCAGTGGGGAAGACTAGTGAAGTTTCGGTTTTAATTGGTTGACTTTAGTTGTTTTAATAGAGGTGCCTATTGATGAGTGCAGACCTCCAGATAATTGTTTCTGCCAGATGGAAGCTAAAAGGCTACAAACAATCATTGCCTGGCCCATGATGCTGGGATCATCTGAGAGAGGTTTTGGAGAGAGAAAGGAGTAGAGAGTGAATATGTTATTTTCTTTTTTTTTTATTACAAACATTTTATTGTATTATATTCATATTACATTTTTTTTAATAAATAGAAAAATCATTTCAAAAAATTCTGTTATCTTAATATAATCATTGTTAGTATTTTGGTGTACTTCCTTTCATATTATTTTCTTATACTTTTTTATATAATCAATATTTCTTATTATGATATTGTGGGGTACAGTTAAGGGTTAGGTATGCAAATATGCTTCATTCAGGCACCCTTGTTGATAAGAGATGTCTCCCCATCCCCAGACAGATGTTTACTACCATTAATCCCATCTCCCTTCCCGTCCCCACCCCCATAGTTTCCCACCACTGTCAGTCATTTTCTTATGGTAATATGTTGGATGATCAAGGTCCACTATATGAGTGAGAACATGTGATACTCAGATCTTTGTTTCTGTGAGAGGTCACTCAGTATTATAGACTCTAGTTCCATCCAGGTTGCTGCGAAATTCATGATTTTGTCCTTTTTTATGACTGCATAGTATTCCATCATGTATATGTACCACAGTTTTTTAATCCAGTCCTCTTTTGATGGACAGCATGGTTGGTTCCAGGTTCTTGCTATTGTGAACAATGCTGTGATAAACATTCGTGTGCAGGTATCTTTTTGATAGAGTGATTTGAGTTCTTCAGTGTATATTCCCAGTAGGGGGATTGCAGGGTCATATGGGAGGTTGATATTTAGAGCTTTTAGGGATCACCACACTGCTTTCCACAGAGGTTGCACTAGTTTACACTCCCACCAACAATGTAGAAGTGTTATATGTTATTTTCAAAACTACTGCAACAACAATTTGAAAGCTATTTTTTGTAAATGCCAAGAAGAAAATAGTTTATCAACTATTTCTGCCTGTAAGAATTGATACAAGCCAACTATCAGGAGTAATTTCCCAGGAAGAACTAGCCCAGCAAAATCAGAAGTTTACCAAATAAGCAACTTCACTTTATTTTTTAAATATTATTTTGTTTTACAGATAGGACAAATAAAACAAAACAAATCCCTGCAATATTCTTAACTGTTCTACTCAATTAGCAACTTGATTACCTTAACACCTGATCTTGAGTTCTTGAGGCAGGAGATAATACTGTTTGGGGGAAAAGTCAAAATGAACAAAGAAACAAAGAAGATCACATAAAAGGAGACTGCACCCTCAAGTCCCTAAGAAATCCCAAATCATCTCTTACAGAAAACATATTTATAGGACATATTTGTGTCATCACTTTTAATGAAGTGTCCATAATATAAACTGAATGATTGGTGGGACTACTGATGATTCATCCAGGAGGGACTTCTAGTTAGTAACAGTCCCTTCAGTTCATGTCTAAAGATTAGACTACTTAGGAGCCTAGAGAAAGATCAGTCTCTCTTTGATACAGTCCTGCTAACTTACTTTGCATAAGACTGATACGTGTTCTTCTCACACTAATACCTCATTGAGCATTCATTAGCTTAGAACAGCAATCACATTCTTCTTTTTTTTTTTAAAGCCTTCTTTTTTTTTTATTAAAAGGACAGAAAAGCTCCCACAGCAGGAGGGGTCCCAAGGGAGTTGTCCCACATTATCCTGATGATATAAATACTAACACTTTCTTTCTTTCGGCGTTCCCCTTGCTCCAGATTCAAGGGCAGACTTGGAGTTGTGACGGCCCCAGTGTGAATCCCAGCTCTGCCACTAACTAACAATTTGGTGTTAAGCAAGTTTCTCAGTCTCTGTGTAATCAACTTCCTTCATTTGTACGATGGGGCTAATAATGGCTTCCACTTCAAAGTGTTGTTTGAAGAATTAAGTGAGCTAATACATATAAAGTACCCAGAAGAGTGTCTGGCACAAAGTAATGATCAACTACTTTGGGCTCTCATTAGCAGAATTACTAGGAACCCAATTGTTTTTCAACAGAAGGTTGCTTGGTAGGTGTATAAAGGAAGATCCAGGGAAAGAGGTAGTTATAGGAATGGAAGTGTTAGCATTACATTTAATTTTAGGAAAACTAAATTACCAAGTTGTTTTTATTTACCAAGTCTAGAGTATTTTATTAGTGGAGCAGTATTCACTAAATATTCAAGCAAATCGTCACATTATGAATTTCAGTTTTCTAGGTTATCCACTTTTCTCCATCTGAATCATTCTTTCTTTAGGAGTGTTAATATCACTGATTAAATGTCATTCAAGTGTGATCCCCTTGAGGTTTAGAGACATTCTGTATTGATTGAATTAATCCAACTTTTAGTTTTAGAAGTACCTTTATAGCCTGCATCATATCTTATTAGCTGTCAGACTTGAATGTTAGAGCCAACCCTATTAATGTCCTGCTCTTTATCTCCTATTCCACCTAATTTCACCCAAGGTAGTCAATTTCTGATACCTCAGGTGCATTCCACCATAAGTGCCTTTATTGTTCTTATCCCTATGCCTAAAGGTTTAAAATAACTACATTTTAAAGTTATCTTTTTGGAACTCTGCAAATAGGTGTGCCCTTGACTCAAATCAGATTAATCATATTTTTAAAAAACACATATTCATTACCTGCACCTTCCAAATTTCCCTTTTAGCCATGTCCTTCTCAATTTCCTGAGTATCCATGCTAGCTCACGATACCAGCTCACTTTTTCAAGGTTCAGCCCTCAGGACAGAAAGAAATTTAGATTTAGTTTTTTGAAATAATTGTCTCCAAATGTTAATATGATGTATCCAGCCAGTAAAAATATTTGAACATATATTCCCAATCTATGTGTTTTTATATACTAATGATATATACATATATTATTTTATATATTCACAAGTTATTTACTTTAAAATGAATAACAGATATGTAAAAGATGAAATAGCCATCAATATTTATAGAATTTCTAACATTTTAATTAAACATCCCAACATATCATGTTACACATCTCCCAGGGTGAACATACTCCAACTTAGCTAGTACTGCTTACGGAATATGTTACTCTCTCTATTGTAGCTCCTAATTTAGAAACCAAAAAGACCTGACAATGCAACTTGATAGAAATAATTGTTGGGAAAAATGAGGCAATACCTCATTAAAGCAAAGGAAGTAGAAGTGTCATTTTTTTCATTTGACCTCTGTGGATAATCCTCATCAGAAAGGTGTACTGCTTACTGCTGCTGGGTGAGTTCCAGTTCCCTAGAAAGCCTCCACTAATTCCTCCCTGGTTGGAAATGATAAGAATATCTTGCTATTGTTCCCCAGGACTTCCATTGAGATTATAGGAGAGCAAGGTGGTCTCATTATTGCTGTGAGTTGGTAAAAGTCCTGACTCTTAACTGGGTCTCCTCTTATACCACCTCGGTGAAGAGATGATGGGGCACTTTACTATTACCAGACAGGGGTAAAAGTCTGTCTTACCACTTGGCATTCTTTGACACCAAGTGGTGGGGAAATGCATTCACCTCATTACACTGGGGCAAGGATTGAAGTCTAGGCTTCTCATTCAGCCTTTACTGGCATGGTTAAGTATAGCCCCACAGATTTTGATGTGGCATTTGGATAGTGCAGAGCAGTTATTACCTAATTTTTTTCTATCATACTAGGCTACTCCTTCACTGTTGCTTGGGCTATCTTTGTCTGTGCTTAGTGGCATTTACCAGTTGCTTTCATCTTCAATTCCAAATATGAGTTATAAGAGTCAACAAAAACCCAGGGAATTTAACACCACGTTGATTCTTAAATTCCAAAGTTGAGAGTGGCCTGCCTCCTTTACACCACCTTTCAGTCTTCTTCAGTTGTTTGATGTATAATGGTAAGAGTTTCACTTGTATTTAGTGGGAGGGAAAAAGTATATCTACTTCACATTTTAAAAAGTGGTAGTAGAATTTGTTTTATGTAAGACATTTAACCTCCTTGAATCTTAATTTTCTCATTGACACAATGCCAATAAGTATACCTATCTTTCAGAGTTGTGGAAATAATTGAAGAAAACGTTTCTCAAAATTAGACTACCATGTTATTCACTCTCTAAAGACAAAAGTATAAAAGATGTTTCTAGCAATGCTAGTTGTGTAAATCAGGATAGCATTAATTCTGTAGAAACATTGTGTTTGCCACTATGGAATGCCACTCTGGCATATATGAAGTGTTAACTGTTTAACTGAATCAGGTAATGTTAATAAATGATAGCCTGGACATGGCTATCTAGGTATGAAAGAAAGGAAGGAGTAGGCCAGGAAGATGGCAGCTGAGCCAGTCAAACTATGTGAGTCCCCATGTGAGTGAGTGTATGGAAAATGTGTACATGCTAGTGAGCGAGTGGGCATGTGAGTGATTGACTGAGTAAGGGCTATGGAACTAGCAGCCATGCCTGTCCTAGTGCAGCAGCTGGTGCCACAGCTGCTGGGCTTGGACCCTAGCAACTCCCAGGATGCTGAAGCTGAGCACCATTTTCTTTTTCTTTCTTTTTTTTAAAATCAACAAACCTTCCCTGGGAAGGAAATGCTGGGAGAGACTAAGTGGGGGCCTGTGAGCAAGTGGCCAGGCCCCTGGTGCAACAACTGGTACTGTAGCTTCTCTGCTTTGTCCCTGGGTCTTCCCAGGTTGCAGAAGCTGGGCGCCATTATTTTTTTTTAAGTGGACAAAAGGAGTGGGGAGAAAATATCTCCCCAGGCTCTCCCTTACTGGTGCAGCAGGAGAGAGACTGCTGGCTCCTGGCTTTGCCTCACCACTGGCAGGGCACTGGCAGCAGGGGCTACAGAGGGAGTCCAGAGGCAAAGTCTCATGAAAGAGGACAAGAGAGGCACCCCACCACCATCTTGAAAGCGGGGCAGGAAACTGCTCCAAATTGTACACCACAGAGCAACCAGACCTGATCTCTGTGACTGGTGGATCAACTACTCAGGGACTGATCGTGATCCAGAGGGAATATTCTGAAAGCACAAACTTCAGAGGTACCTGACAAGTGTTGAGTTCTAGGCACCCCACTCCCTACCCTGATCCAGCCATGGGACAAAGGTTATGGCCAGAAAAGGACAAGGAAGAACTCCAAAGAGATCAGTAGTGAGTCTGGGGCTAACCTAAATTCCCTGCTCCCCAGCAATCCTCTGAACATCAGACCCACAAAGCTGGGCCATGACTGAGAGGGACAAACCCAGGCAGAATCTGGACATCAGTTGCAACAGGAAAACTCCATTCCACTATAGACCTGGCTGGGGAACCCTCTGCGAGTACATACCAGGGGAAGAGAGAATCTCACACCTCCCCACAGGAGGAGATCTCCCTGACCATATGAGAGTGGGAGAGGAGAACTGCAGCCCCACCTCCTTCCCTGCTTGGGACACTGAGGAGAGAGTGAAAGAGGTGGCTCTGTAGGAGAGACCTGATTAGAGGAACAATTGCAGAGTCTGCCACAAGAGACAAGGTTTTTTTTTTTTTTTAATTTTCAATTTTTAATAAAATTTTTAAAAAATTTTTGATTGTTAGTTCACCCATTTTTTAAAATATTTTTCCTTGGTGCATGAATATGTATGTGAGGGTTATATCTGCTTCCCCTAAATATTTTTTCTTTCATTTTTCTGTTTCTTTCTTTTTATTTGTTGTTTTCTGTTTATGTGTGTATGTGAATGATTGAGTGTTCATCTTTCAATTTTGTTGGTGCAGTTGGTTTGCTTTTGCTCTTTTGTTCTTCTGGTTTTTTTATTTTTATTTTCCATAGTTTAAAGTGTGTGTCATTATATGTGTGAAGGTTCGACCTGAATTTCATTTTTTTGGCCCCCTCCAGTCTTTCAGTTTGTCTTTCTTCTCTATTCATTTTATGCTACACATATGTGTATCTGTTTAGTTTTCTTGGTTTTTGTTGTTATTGTTTGTTTTGTTTCACTTTGTTGTTATTACAGTCTGTTTTGGGGTGTGTATGTATGTCTCTGTGTGTGTGTTCAATTGTTTTTTACACTGATTTCTGCATTGCATCATCATATAGAGTGGTGGTGGGGAGTGGGCTTCAGGAACACATACCATAATAAGTGAACATTATAATTTGCAAGTAGTTTCTGAATCCTAGAGCCCCATCCCCTACTTTATTCGAATTTCAAAAAATACAAGAGACAGCATAGCCTCCCATCCACCATCTTATTTCAAAATAGAACAAATCCAGAGCCCAGATCAGGGAAGAATAGAGGACTGAGCAAAGATCAGGAGGGAAAGTGTCTCCCACTGACACTGAATAACAGAACTAAAGAGAAAAACAAGAGATCTGTCATAAATGAGGAAAAAACAAAAGGAAGGCCACAGGTAATTTCAAGTGTACCAAAGACAAAACTCCTGAAAAATCAGACCTTGGTGCCCAAACAATGGAAGTCACCACTGGCCCTAGAATATGACAGAGATTAGTGAATAAAACTCAAGAAAGACAAGATGTAACACTGAAAGAACTTATACAGAGATTTTGTCCATAAAAAATCTCACCCAGGAAATAAATAACAAGATGACAAGCATGAAAAACAGAATTAATTTAGCTGAAGAAAGAGCCTCAGAACTTGAAGACCAGAATATGGAATTAACTTGATCTGTAAAAACACATAGAAAAATAGAAAGAAAGAACAAAGTCTACAAGAGATGTGCGAATATATCAAGAGGCCAAACATATGCCTGATTGATATCCCAGAAGAATAAAGGGAAATGGAGGACAACTTGGAGCAAGTATTCTAAGAGATAATCCAAGAAAACCTTCCCCATCTCATCAGAGATATGACCAGTCAAGTACAAGAGATACAGAGAACCCCCACAAGGCACCAAATGAGAAAACCAACCCCTAGACACATAGTAATCTGCCTACAAAAAGTAGGCACAAAAGAAAAAAATCCTAAAGGCATCAAGAGAGAAAGGTCAGACTATCTACCAGGGAAAACCGATCAGAAGCATCAGACCTATTGGCAGAAACACTACAAGAAGGGACTGGATCCCTACATTCAAAGTCCTCAAAGACAAACAATTTCACCAAGAATTTCCTATCCAGCCAAATTCAACTTCATCAGTGATGGAGAATTATTATCCTTCTCATGCATCCAATCCCTAAGAGATGGCACAGCTTCCAGACCCACTCTACACAAGACACTTTAAAAAGGTATTAGGCACAGAAGAAAGGAAAAAGAAAAGAAAGACCACACATTTTCCAAGAGAACAGCAGAGCACAGAATCGAAAGAGAATGCACCGTAACAAGAAATGTGAAAACACACACATACATTAACCCCAATGCCAAAAGAAAACAAGCAAAGAAAAAAATAAGAACCACATGACAGCAATAAAGAATCACATTTCAGCAATCAGTTTGAATGTGAATGAACTAATGCACCACTGAAAAGACATAGAATGGCAAACTGGATAAGAAACCATAACCCAATTATTTGCTGCATCCAGAAGTCTTATCTCACTACTAGGGATGCACACAGACTCAAAGTTAAAGGATGGAAAATGAGTTTCCTGGAAAATGGATCATAAAAGAAGGCAGGAGTTGCAATCTTAATATCAGACAAAACAACCTTTAGGCTATCAAAAATTTTAAAAGATGCAAATGGACACTACATAATGATAAAAGGTTCAATTCATCAATAAGAAACATCCATCCTAAACATACATGCTCCCAACACAGGAGCACTAGCATTTATAAAGCAACTACTAAATAAAGTAAAAAAAAGTTACTGACTCTAACACTATTATGGCAGGGAAATTGAATACCCCACTAACAGCCCTAATAGATCATCGAGGCAAAAAATTAATAAGGAGATCCAGAGTCTAAACTTGACATTTGACCAAATGGACTTAATAGATACCTAAAGATTATTCCACTCAACAGTCACAAAATATACATTTTACTCATCACAGCATGGAACGTACTCCAAGATTGATCATATCCTTGGCCATAAATCAAGCATAAACAAATTCCATAAGGTTGAAATCTTGCCATGCATATTCTCAGACCACAGTTGAATAAAAATAAATATCAACACCAACAACATTTCCCCAAAGCCTACAAAGACATGGAAAGTAAATAGCATGATACGGAATGACCACTGGGTCAACACAGAAATCAAAACAGAAATTAAAAGATTCCTGGAAACAAATGAAAATGAAGAACGATCTTACCAAAATCTCTGGGATGCCATGAAAACAGTTCTAAGAGGGGAATTTATATCTCTATGAGCACACATCAAGAAAATGGAAAGATCACAAGTGAAGAGCCTAGCAAATCACCTAAGGGAACTGGAAAAAGAAGACCACCAAAACCCCAACCTTAACAGAAGAATCCAAATCACCAAAATAAAAGTCCAAATACAGGACACAGAAGACAAAAATATTATAGAAAACATCAGCAAAACAAAAAGCTTGTCGTTTAAAGAATTAACAAGATTGATGGACCCCTAGCCAGAATGATCGAGAAAAAGAGAGAAAAAGCCTAAATAAACACAATCAGAAATACAAAAGATCAAATCAAAACTGGCCCCAAAGAAATACAAAAGATGATCAGAGATTACTATGTACACCTATATGAAAACAAACTTAGTAGCCTAAATGAAATGGAAAACCTCGGGTTCGAGACCCGCCTGGGCAGTGAGACCTCATCTCTACAATAAATCAAAAAATCAGCCGGGCGTGGTAGCGCATGCCTGTAATTCCAGCTACTTGGAAGGCTGAGGTGGAAGGATCACCGGAGCCCAGCAGGTCAAGGCTGCGGTGGCCAGGAGCGGCCGCTGCACTCCAGTCTGAGCGACAGAGTGAGACTCCAACTCAAAAAAAAAAAAAAAAGAAATGGAAAACCTTCTGACATCACACAACCTCCCCAGATGGAAACATGAAGACCTTGAGACACTGAGTAGACCAATAGCAATCCAGGAAATTGACTCAATCATACAAAAACTACGTACAAAACAAAGCCCTGGACTGGATAGCTTTCCAGCAGAATTCTACAAAACATACAAGGAGTAGTTGATATCAATCTTTTTGAAAGTATTCAAGGCAATTGAGAAAGATGGAATTCTCCCCAAATCATTTTACAAAGATAACATCACACTGAGACTCAAACTGGGTAAAGATCCAACAAGAAAAGAGAACTACAGGCCAATATCCCTTATGAACATAGATGCAAAAATCTTCAACAAGATTCTAGCAAATCGAATCCAAAAACACATCTCAAAAATCATCCACCATGACCAAATAGGCTTCATCCTCAGGACGTAGGGTTAGTTCAACATTTGTAAGACCATAAAGGTAATTAAATACATCAACAAATGTAAAAAGAAGATCCACAAGATTAGACCATTAGATGCAGAAAAAACTTTTGATATAACCCAGCATCCCTTCTTGATAAAAAAAAAAAATCCCTCAAACACCTACTTATACAAGGAACATACCTCAAAATAGTAAGTGCCATCTATGATAAACCCACAGCTAACATATTGCTAAACAGATAGAAACTGGAAACATTTTCCCTAAAAACTGGAATAAGACAAGGCTGCCCACTCTCCTCTATTGTTCAACATTGTGTTGGAAGTTCTAGCTCGGGCAATTAGACAAGAAAAGGAAATCAGGGGAATCCAAATAGGAAAAGAAGAGGTCAAGTTATCCCTCTTTGCTGATGATATGATTCTATACCTTGAAAATCCAAGAGGATTTGTCAAAAACCTGCTTGCACTGATAAAGGACTTCAGCAAAGTCTCAGGGTACAAAATAAATGTGCAAAAGACAGTTGCATTCCTATACATCAACAACAAGGAGGCAGAGACCCAAATTAAGAGCACAATCACATTCACAATCACCATAAAAAAAATGAAATACCTTGGCATCTTCCTAACCAGAGAAGTGAAAGATCTTTACAATGAGAACTATAAACATCGCTCAAATAAATCCAAGAAGACACAACGAATTGGAAAAATATTCATGCTCATGGATAGGAAGAATCAACATTGTTAAAATGTCCATCCTACCAAAAGCAATCTACAGATTCAATGCAATACCCATTAAGTTACCAATATCATTCTTCTCAGACCTAGAAATGACAATAAAGAAATTCATATGGAAACATAAATGACCACGAATAGCCAAAACAATCCTTAGCAAAAGAAACAAAGCAGAAGGTATTACACATCCAGATTTCAAACTTTACTATGAGGCTACAGTAATCAAAATAGTCTGGTATTGGTACAAGAGCAGGCACAAAGACCAATGGAACAGGATAGAAATTCCAGAAGCAAAACCTCAATTTCTCAACCAACTCATCTTTGACAATGCCTTCAACAACAACCACTGCGGGGAGGAGGACCAATTCAGTAAATGGTGCTGGGAAAACTTGCTGACCTCATGCAGAACATTGAAACAGGACCCCTACCTATCACCATACACAAAAATTAACTCCAAATGGATCAAAGACCTAAACTTAAAACCTCAAACTATAAGAATCTTAGAAAATGCCAGAGACATCCTTATGGTAATTGGAAATGACAACGAATTCCTATTCAGAACCCTAAATGCCCATACCTTAAGAAATAAGATAGACAAGTGGGACCTCATCAAACTAACGCGCTTTTGCAAAGTAAAAGAAACCATCAAGAGAGAGATAGCCCACAGAACGGGAAAAATTATTTGCCAACTGTATATCTGACAAAGGCCTAACATCTAGGATCTACAAAGGACTCAAATGCACCAAAAGGAAAAAAGCAAACAGCTCCATTAAAAAGTGGGCAAAAAAACATGAATAGACATTTCTCAAAAGAAGATATACGGGCAGCCAACAGACACATGAAAAAGTGCTCAGCCTCACTCATCATCAGAGAAATGCAAATCAAAATCACACTGAGATACCACCAAACCCCAGTAAGAATGCCCATCATTAATAAAACAAACATCAACAGATGCTGGCAAGGATGCAAAAAAAAGGAATGCTTCTGCACTGCTGGTGGGAATGCAAACTAGTGCAACCTCTTTGGAAGACAGTGTGGTGGTTTCTGAAAGAACTAGAAACTGACCTTCCATATGACCTAGCAATTCCCCTATATACCCGGAGGAACTCAAATCATTCTACAAAAATATACCTGCACACATATGTTTATTGCAGCTCTATTCACAATAGCAAAAACATAGAACCAATCTTGTTGCCATCAAAGCTGAACTGGATAAAAAAAAAATGGTGCATACACAATGGAATATTATGCAACCATAAAGAAGGACAAAGATATGGACTTGGATGGATTTAAAGTCAATCATACTCAGAGATCTATCAAGAAACAAAGAACTGAGTACCATATGTTCTCACTCATAAGCGGACCTTGAACAATTATACTATAAGAAAACGATTGTCAGTATTGGGAAACTGTCAGGGTTAGTGGAGTGAGATTGGCAGTTGAGAGAAACTGCTAGAGGATGGAGGGTCATACCGCATCAACAAGGGTACCTGCATAAGCAACATTTGTATATCTAACCCTGAATTGTACCCCCCACCTTAATAATAAAAAAAAGAGAGAAAGGAAAGAAAGAAGAAAGGAGAGATGGAAGGAAGAAAGTGGCAGCTATTATAGTTGTTACAAAATAACAGCATCATTGTTTTTAATTTTTTCACCAATAATGAATGAAATTGCAATAAACTAAAGTAATGATTGGATATACTATAGTTTGAAAAAAGGTTATGGGTGGAAGTGACATAAGCAAGATGGCAGAAGAGGAGGTCCCAGGATTTTCTCCCCTGAACAGAAAGTTCCATCAGCAACTCTCCACTGATAAGATCACCTTGATACAAACTCAAAAATTTGGGAAAAAGCTTGAGACCCCCATATGGATCACAGAACTGAATAAAAACAACATTAGAAAAGTAAGGAAAACAGTATCACTTTGACGACATCACTGCTACATCTCTTCCAAGCTGGCACAGGGCTCCAGTTTCTACTCTGGGAACAGAGAGCCAGGAGCAGATATCCACCATTTCTAGCATTCTGAGATGCCTTTCAAGAACCCCACTCTGGTCTCACCTCATGGGGAAAATAGGGGAAATGCACAGTTAGACTACATGGGGTCATATAGAAACAAACAAAAAATGAGACATTGTTCAAAGTGACCAGTGTGTAGACCTTAGTGATATCTCTATATTACTGTCAGCAGGTGTGCTCAATCTAAGGTATTAGCAGAGTAGCTCATTCTCTAAGTCAACCTAGCTGCTTCTAAAAGCATGGGGGAAAGTTCAAGCTGGTCTGAGTTTTTATTTATTTATTTATTTTTATTTTTTATTTTTTTTTAATTTAATTATTTATTTTTTTTGAGTTGGAGTCTCACTCTGTCGCCCAGACTGGAGTGCAGCGGCCG
>NW_007245835.1:305741-311367 GCF_000164805.1 Carlito syrichta | reverse complement strand
GCTCCCGGCCACCGCAGCCATGACCTGCGAGGGCTCCGGCGATCCTTCCGCCTCAGCCTTCTGAGTAGCCGGAATTACAGGCGTGCGCTACCACGCCCGGCTGATTTTTTGATTTATTGTAGAGATGAGGTCTCGCTGCCCAGGCGGGTCTCGAACCCGCAGGCTCAGGCAATCCACTCACCTCAGCCTCCCAAAGGCGCGGGATTACAGGCTGAGCCACCGAGCCCGGCTTGGCCTGAGTTTTTAAAAGGCTAACCTCCACACCCAACCTCAGGCTGCACCCAAAGACCCCATTTCAGGGAAAAGAATGCCCACTGTAGCACTTTTTGTCTTTTTTTTTGTCTTGTTTTTTGAGTTGGAGCCTCACTCTGTCACCCAGACTGGAGTGCAGTGGCTGCTCCCGGCCACCACAGCCTCACCTGCTGGGCTCCGGCGATCCTTCCGCCTCAGCCTTCCAAGTAGTTGGAACTACAGGCGCGCGCTACCACGTCCGGCTAATTTTTGATTTATTGTAGAGATGAGGTCTTGCCAAGTTGCCCAGGCGGGTCTCGAACTAATACAAAGGCCAGGCTTGCTCTACCCGGATGTTCAAACAATAGCTTGACTCTGCCTCAAAACTCACCCCAAGGTGCCACCCAGGCAGGGAGGCAAACCTCAACTGTGCATTTCTACCAGGTATAGAAAGTGGTCCCAGGTATCCTGAGCAGCAACCCCACACAATCTTGCAATCTGACCTGTAGCCCCACCAAAATTCTTGAACTCAAATATTGGTACTATCTGGCTATGAAATACATGTTGTGCCCTGGCTTGCCTGGGACAATCTTCGGATGCTGGCAGTGAACCAGTGGATAGCAGAATCCAGCCAACAGCTCCATCCAACCTCAGAGCAAAGGTAGAAGCCCAAAAAGCTAGAGAACCATACAGCAAGTTCTGCCTGCCTAGTGTTGTTACCAGCTGACCCATCCAGGATCATAGGCTAAACTTAATATGAAGGTATGCCTTTTTCAAAAAATACTTGTAAAGAATGTAAGAGATGCTTCTCAAATGTACGGTCACCAATGTAAGGATTACAAAGAATCAGAGAATTATGACACGTCCAAAAGAAACTAATACAGTTCCAACAATGGTCCCTAAAGAAATGTAGAAATATGGAATGAGTGACAAATTATTCATAATAATTATCTTAAAGAAGTTCATAAACTATAGGAATATGCGATAGAAATTTAAATAAAATGTGGAAAACAATACACAAACAAAACATGGAGTTTGAAAAAAAAAAAACCTTGTTGCAGTTGAGCAGATTTTTAAAGAGGGAAAAGGTAGATGTCTTTGTAGTGTCATGTGTATCAGCATACCTTCAGAACAAGATAAGTTGAATTTAAATTTTGGCTTTCCCATTTTTTAGCATTGTACATCTACATCGGGCAATTTACTTACTTGTACTCTGTCTCAACAAACTCTTCTGTAAAATGAGAAAAACAATAGAATAAAACTGTTACAAATTCAAGTGAATTAGTACATATACCTTATCATCTATTCTAGAAAAAGTGCAAATAAATCTGTCTGTTATAATGTCATTTAATAGTTGACTCCTTTAAACCATATTGACCTAATTGTGCAATTTTTCTTCATTTTCACAAACCATGTAAATGAAAAAAAAATGGTTGTGTACAAAAAACTTACATGTCTTTAATTTATTTTTAATATGTTCAAAAGCAAGGTTTTATTAAAAAGAAGGATTTATGTCGTTGGAGTTGATCACTCAATAGATGAATGGACAAAAACTCCTAGACCTAGAAGTTTATTGGCAAACTTCATGAGACAAAGTTACCCTTACTAAAACCATTAAGTGATAGATTGGATAGCATATAGAATCCTTACAACATTAAGAGTCCACAAGCCTATTATTTATTCTAAGACCATGTATACACATAACTAATTTTGTTATGAATTGAATGTATTCCCTTAAAATTCATATACTGAAATCCTAACCTCCAATGTGATGGTCTTTGGGAAGTAACTAGGTCACGAAGATGGAGCCTTTAAGAAGAAATTATTGCCCTCAAATAAGAAACCCCAGAGAGCTCTCTCATCCTCTTTCCACCTTGTGAGGATAAAAAGAAAAGATGGTAGTCTACAACCCAGAGAGGAACATCACCAGAACACAATCACATCGGCACCCTCATCCCCAACTTTCAGCCTTCTACATTATGAGAAATACATTTCTACTGCTTATAATCCACTCTGTCTACGATGCTTTGGTATAGAAACCTTACCTAAGACATTGATATAAATATAAGATGCTAAATGAAAGTTTTTACAATTATTTGGAGGGTTGATCGCTGAAAGCAATAGCACAGTTTTGTTATCAGCATGAGAATAGAAAGACATCAATTAGGTTGTCTATAGACAATCTGACTCTTCTAGCCACCTTTATTAATTTTTATTAATATGAAAAATAGACGACTTATTTAGATGACTGAATTAAGTAAATTCATCACCATGATATCATATAGTTACAACTTTAAAAGTTATAAGATATAATCATCAATGATAATGATGATTATGATGTTAATGGTCATGATGATAACAATAGCAATCCAAGAGATATAATTAATATAGTTGAAGAGTAACTGCTTGGGCAATCAAATTAGCCTTCCAACTTTTTTTCTATAAACTTATTCACACATTGTATTGGATAGAATGTATTGCATAGTAGTAATTGTGTTCAATATCTTAAGTAGTAGACTAGTCACTGGCAAAGAAAGAAAAAATGAGGTAATAACAGCATAGCTGTCCAAAAAGAAGTTGGGCAATGAGTAAGGAAAGGTGAAAGTTTGCCCTGATGCCTCTTCTGCTCCTCCTCTTTGGAAAACAGTAAACACTGTCTCACACATAGTACTGCTGATCAAGGTTACCAGATATAATTTGAGGGCATTTCTTTACAGAAAAATAAAATGAAATTTTATTTTCTTATCAATGCAATTGTGTGAAATAATAATTTAATTTCAGTCCATTTATTTATTACTTGTCTACAGAGTCTGAAATAACCACCTTCACAAAAAGCATTCTCAACAAAGTCAGCTGACAGAGATTTCTCACCATTTTTCTCGGCAGTGCTCAGATAGCTCAAGTGAATTATCAGAAACAATGTATACTAAGAATAAAAGAAAAATGATTGGAAAGAATAGAAGTTGATAGCATTGAAATAAAAACCTTCCAGTGGGACAGGCCTGTGTGGAACTGCATGTCATTGCCTATTTCCCCAAGGAGGAAGTAAAGAATGGTTTTGGCTATGAGATGTATTTTAAATCTGAAAAATAAAAACATCATGCAGCAAATCAAATTGTGTTGACTTAGAGACATATTACAATTCTTGCATTGTCTTAACACTCCCTACTTTTTTTCATATTTATTCATCTACTTTAAATACTACCCCAGTAACATTTTCCAATAGATACATAGATAGATATATAAATATACTCTATATAAGCATAAAGAAGGAAGAGAATAACATGATGAGTTGGGGTTAAAATTAGAGAACTAACAAATAAGGAAACAAGTAAATTTTTAAAATAATCCATGGGCCATCTATGATAAACCCACAGCCAACATATTGCTAAATGGACAGAGATTGGAAGTGTTTCCCCTGAAAACTGAAACAAGACAAGGCTGCCCACTCTCACCCCTTCTGTTCAACATAGTGTTGTAAGTCCTAGCTACAGCAATCAGGCAAGAGAAGGAAAGCAAATATATATAAATAGGAAAAGAGGCAGTTAAGTTATCCCTCATTGCTGATGATATGATCCTATACCTTGAAAACCCGAGAGAATGTATCATAAACCTCGTTACACTAATAAGGACCTTTGGCAAAGTATCAGCGTACAAAATCAACATGCAAACGACAGCTGCATTTTTATGCAACAACAAACAGGCAGAGAACCAAATAAAAAACACAATCACATTCATAATAGATACACACACGCGCGTGCGCACACACACACACACACACACACACACGAAATAATTTGGCATCTTCCCAATGAAAGAAATGAAAGATCTTTACAATGAAAACTGCAAAACACTGCTCAAAGAAATCAAAGAAGCCACAAACAAATGGAAAAATATTCCATGCTCATGGGATGGAAGAATCAACATTATTAAGATTGCCTACCAAAGGCAATCTACAGATTCAACACAATACCCATTAAATTACCAACACCATTCTTCTCAGACCTGGAAATGACAATAAAGAAATTCATATGGAAATATAAAAGACCATGAATAACCAAAATAATCCCCAGCTATGGGGGGCCAGCCCCCCAAAAGAGATTTTGAGGGTCCCTGGAAGGTGGGGCAGCGTCGGCAAATATTCTGGAGAAATAAAGAGAAAGAAAGAGACTGGACTCTGTCTAGTGCAGAAGCCGATTCTATAGTAGGGATAGATATTGAAAGAAAGATGGAGGGATAGATATAAAGAGAAAGAAAGAGAAAGAAAGAAAGTGGACAACTGTTCAGTGAAATGAGCAGAAGCCATTTATTGAGAACAAACGTGAGTCTTTTATCCCAAATTTTCACCTGTCAAATCACAAGACTTTCACGTGAGCACAAAGCCAGGTAGGTGAGGGGCGTCCCCCACCCACCAGGCGTTTCCTTACCATGAGAAAGGACAATCTTAATCAAATCACAAGAGATTTACATGAACACAAAGCCAGGTGAGGGCGGGCATCTCCGCCCACCAGGCATTTTCCCCAAGCATGAGGAAGGACAATCCCAAAATTATCTCACTGTTCCTTATGCTTGGTTTACATTCCTCAAAAGCAATACAACAGTTTTAATATCATAAAATCCTAATAATCAATAACTTCTAAAACTTATGCATACCCAACACCTAATGACTGACTTAAATCCTAATACCTTTCTATTCTGTGCTAACTTTACCTGTACTATAACAAACTCTTAATTGTAGGTCAGACCAGTTCCTAAAGAATGTGGCCCAGTCCAAAGATCATGCTGGGCCATTTCCAGGAACAATTGATTATGATCTCTTAACAAAATGACTATGCTAAAAATCCTATGTATCTATCTTAATTTCTATAAAAGTTTCTAATTACTAATCCTGATATATAAGGCTGATCATCAGCAATAAAGCTTCTAAAATAAAACCCAGACACAAACTGTAATTGTACTAAAGCCAAAATTACAATTAGTAGAAGGTGGGAACAATGAAATTTCAAAAGTTAGCTGTATTCTTATAAAACCTTATAGTATCATGTTTGATCATGCTTGGACTAACATAATTCCCTGACGTAGCATGACCTATTCTAAAATACTTTCTATGAATTCAGTTTCTATTATAAGTAGGAAAAACTTACACTAATTGTAACTGAAGAACCGTATTAAAAGAATGCAGCCCAGCCCCAAATGGACGCTGGGCCCTTAGGGATGTGGGCCCAGCCCAAAGTTCGTGCTGGGCCATTTCTGGTAACCCTAGATAACCATCTCATGCTGGAAACAGCTCTCTAAATGTATATACTAATTCTACAAATATATTTTTAATCTTATAAAGAACCTTGTATCACGTATAATTCTCCCAAATGTGATCTGAGTTTGAACTGTGTTAATA
>NW_007245835.1:292314-305715 GCF_000164805.1 Carlito syrichta | reverse complement strand
AAGGAAAGGAGGAGGGAATGGGCCTTCAGCTCCTGAACCAGCCTGGTGGTCTCAGCGTCCACAGCCTGCCTGGATCCCTAACACTCAGGCAGGCCTCCACGGCTGGCTCCCAACACCCAGCTTAAGAAACAAAGATAAAGATATCACACTTACAGACTTTAAACTTTATAAGACTGCAATAATCAAAACAGTCTGGTATTTGTAGAAGAACAGGCATATAAACCAATGGAACAGGATTAAGATTCCAGAAACAGAACCTCAACTTCTCAACCAACTTATCTTTGACAAATCCTCCACCAACAACCACTGGGGAGAGGGGACCTATTCAGTAAATGGTGCTGGGAAAACTGGCTGCCTCATGCAGAAGAATGAAATCGGATCCCTATCACCATACACAAAAACCAACTCTAAATGGATCAAAGTCCTAAACATAAAACCTCAAACTAAACAAATAGAAAATATAGAAGACATCCTTATGGAAGTTGGAATAGGCAAGCAATTCCTGATCAAAACCCCAAATGTCCATGCCGTAAGAGATAAGATAGACAAGTGGAAGTTCATCAAACTGAAAAGCTTCTGAGAAGCAAAAGAAACCATCAAGAAAGTGGGGATATGGCCCACAGAATGGGAAAAAAATATTTCCCAACTGTGTATCTGACCAAGGTCTAACATCTAGACTACAAGAAACTCAAATGTGCCAAAAGGAAAAAAACAAACAGCCCTATTAAAAAGTGAGCAAAAGATATGAACAGACACTTCTCAAAAGACAACATAGGAGTGGCCAACAGATACATGAAAAAGTGTTCAACTTCACTAATTATCAAATAAATGCAAATTAAAATCACACTGAGTTATCACCTAACTCCAGTCAGAGTGACCATAATCAATAATTCAAAAAACAACAGATGCTGGAGAGAACGCGGGATAAAGGGAATTCTTCTACACTGTTGGTGAGAGTTTAAACCAATATAATCTCTGTGGAAAACAGTGTGGCAATTCCTAAAAGATCTAAAAATCAACTTTCCATATGACTCAACAACCCCCCTTCTGGGAAAATACCTGGAGGAACCCAAATCATTCTATGAAAAAGATACCTGCACAGACATGCTTATTGCAGTATTATTCACAATAGCAAAAAACACAGAAACAAACGTGCTGCCCATCCAAAGTGAACTGGATAAAAAACGTAGTACATATACCTGATGGAATATTACACCACAATAAGGAAGGACAATATCATGGATTTTGCAGCAACTTGTATGGATTTGGAGTCTGTAATACTCAGTGATCTATCACGGAAGCAAAGAACTCAGTACTATATGTTCTCACTCATAGGCGGATCCTGAACATTTATCATAATACAGTAAGAAAGTGTTTGACAGTAGTGGGATGCTACCAGGAAAGGGGGTGCACCTAACATTACTAAGAGTACCTGATCTAAAACCAGGCAAAGTGGGGAACAAAGGGAGGCCCAAACATTACCTGTATGATGAATACTTATCCTCCTAATCCTGAATTATACCCCACATCTTTAAAATAAAAAAGATGAATAGCAAAAATAATAATAATTGTTGGCCTACAAAAGAATATAAGTTGCTTCTAATTGCAGAAAAAGACCTGTATTTGAAAATACTTTTTGATCTAAACCTTTATTGCATCCTGACAAGGCAAGCTCAAAGGTCTAAAACCCAGTCTTACCTATCGCAGCTGACTGATTTATGAACCTTATACAAGCTTCCAAAATGAGTTTCACTATTGGAGATAGTTTCTATGTTGCTGCCGCTTTCTTAAATTATCACATCATACCCTAGATTTAAAGTCATTATGAAAAAATGAGCCATAAGTATAAAATATAAGCTAATTATTAAAATTATAAAAAAGATTTCATTAGTCACTAGATATTTATTATTTGATCAAAAATATGAGCTGTAGTCCTTTTGTTTTTCTAAAACATATTTTTTTTTGAGAAATTTAAGAAATAATATCTTTTGGAACAGGATACATGGTGGTAAATATTTGGGACCATAACTGTCTGGACCAGCCGGGGTTATTGGGGTACCTGAAAGAGGGAGTGGAGACATAAAAGGAACACAAGACTCCTTTCTGCTACAAAGGGAGGGCACCGGGGCTAGTCCCCGAGTGGTCCCGTTTCTCTTTATTCCAAAGTTTATATACAAGCACAATACAATCAGGCATTCAAACTTCCTCAATTTTTAACATTTAACTTTCCCTTAACTAAGAAGTGTTCATACCCTGGCCCAGACTGTTCTGCCAACACTTCATATTTGTTTCGTCCTTGACCAGCACTTTCTGCTCTCTGTAAGCACATACTATTCTTATCTGGACTCTGCTTTTCTAGGTAGACAGTTTCATGCTTTAACTATTTAGCCCCCGACACATAACAGTAAGAGAAAGCATTACTGCCTGAGATTTATAGACTCTCTATATTGATTAAGAAAAAGTTATCGCCGGGCTCGGTGGCTCAGCCTGTAATCCTGCGCCTTTGGGAGGCTGAGGTGAGTGGATTGCTTGAGCCCGCGGGTTCGAGACCCACCTGGGCAGCGAGACCTCATCTCTACAATAAATCAAAAAATCAGCTGGGCGTGGTAGCGCATGCCTGTAATTCCGGCTACTCGGAAGGCTGAGGCAGAAAGATCGCCGGAGCCCAGCAGGTCGAGGCTGCGGTGGCCGGGAGAGGCCACTGCACTCCAGTCTGGGCGACAGAGTGAGACTCCAACTCAAAAAAAAAAGAAAAAGTTATCTACCAATCATCTTATTACGAAACAATATTATTACTTCTACTTAGTGATTTGAATTAAGAATGTCACTCTGGGATCCCATGATACTTTAAGAATAAGGGACTGCGCATTACAGATCAGCTGCATATTTTATTTTATTTTATTTTATTATTTTTTTATTTTTTATTTTTTATTTTATTTTTTATTTTTTGTTTGAGTTGGAGTCTCACTTTGTTGCCCAGATTGGAGTGCAGTGGCCGCTCCCGGCCACCACAGCCTCAACCTGCTGGGTACCGGCAATCCTGCCGCCTCAGCCTTCCAAGTAGTTGGAACTACAGGCGCACGCTACCATGCCCAGCTAATTTTTATATTTATGGTAGAGATGAAGTCTCACCAAGTTGCCCAGGCGGTCTCGAACCCGCGGGCTCAGGCAATCCACTCACCTCAGCCTCCCAAAAGCGCAGGATTACAGGCTGAGCCACCGAGCCCGGCTCAGCTGCATATTTTAAAATGTACCCTCTGAGGAGAGACTGCAGCCCACGTCGATTTCTTCTAAACAGATGCTGAACAAATCTATTACTAACATGATACCTGTCTCACAGAGCACCACCTCTGTTTCTGCATCCCTTCACAGCATTTGTATCCAGAGAGATTCAAAATTCTTCTCTCATTCTGATTCATTTTTCTGATTCATTAATTTGTGATTCATTTTAAATAATAACAAACCTTATTTTTGTGATAGGCACTGTCTTAATGCTTTGTGTATGTGAACTCAATTAATCTTTGGTAGTTAAAAACTATTCTTATTCTCATATTACAGATGAGGAAACCAGGGTATAAAGGACTACATGCATTGCTGAATGTGACTCAGCCGAGGAGAAGTGGAGTTAATGTTTAATAAACGTAGGCAGTTTATGTTCAGAGTTCACTCTCCTAAGCACTACTCGACGCTGCCTCAATACTCATGTAGCCAGAGAAAATACAGGACTCCCAGTTACCTTTGCATGTCATATAAACAACCAGGGTTTGTTTGTTTGTCTGTTTGCTTGTAAGCAAAATTATGTCCCAAATACTGCATAGAGTATATTTACATTTTTTAAAAAATCTATATGGTTTTTATAGACCTGAGATTCAAATGTGACTGGGTGTCCTATATTTTTATTTGCTGAATCTGGCAATTCTACAAAGCTGTCACTTAACCTTACTTTTCTGAATAACATCCCATCCCCTGCATGGTCTCTACAAACTTCAGCAGTGGCTTAGCAATTACCCAGGCTTTTCCCAAACCTTCGATCTAGGCTGCCTTAGCAACCTGCAGAAATGACACTTGAGAGGAAGTTCTCAATATTATATATCAGTAGTTGACAAACTCTTTCTGAAAATAGATAGTAAATGTTTTAGGCTTTGCAGGTCATACAATCTCTGTCACAACTACTAAACTCGGCCAGTGTAGCAGGAAAGTTATAGTCAATACATAAACAAATGAATGTGGCTTTGTTTCAATAAAATTTTATTTACATAAGTAGGCAGCAGACTGAATCTGACCCATGAGCACTAATTTACCAATCCCTCTTGTAGACTCTTCTGCCAGATTCTATAAGGTGTATTCTCCCTCTGAAAACAATCAAAAGACACCCCAGAAACTTAAGATATCTCTGCAAGTCATCTGAAGCTTAAAGAAAAAATTATTCATTCTGAAATTGATCTTCAATAGCTTCCAAAACAAGTTATATCTCATATTACAGTTACATCATAAGAGAGTGGTCTAACAAGATGACAGCCCAAATGAAAGTCAGTCCTGGGTCTTGCAGAAGATTTTATATATCCTGCTGGGATGGAAAAGATTATAACGACTCCCTTTCCCTTTTTCCATTTCCCCCACACTGATCAAGGACCTCTGTCTTCCTGTGTCTTCCAGTTCTTTCCTTTCTTTCTTCAGTTCAATTAAAGGTATGCAGTTATAACTCTTTGCTCCTTGTTTACTGCCCCTATTTTCATTATATTTAAATCCTTAAATGCAAAGCTATGACCTACTATGTCCTAAAAGTCTCATAGGTCACCAAATACTTGCTGACTGCCATATTCAGGGAATTCCTTCCATTCTGTATCCTATTTTTCATTCCATCATGTTTAACACTTGGAATTGCTTGGCTGTCAAACCATTTTTCTTCCTTGAAATTTGACATTAAACTCTTCCATTGCTCTTTTCTTACCCCTGTATCTCCTTCTTTTAACGCTCTATGGCAGACGACCATCAAAAATTATGTTATTGTATGCGCTTGCTATGTCTCTTTTCAAGACATGGAGTCTATTTTCCCTCCCCTAGGATTTGTGCTGCTCCTGTGATTTTTATCAACTCACAGAATAAAGCAGAAATGTTCCAGGCAAAGTCATTCAAATGCCTAGTAACTTCCATGGTCACTCTCTGGAAGTCCTGAGCTACTATGATTGAGGCCTGTGAGATATTTAATCGTCATATAGTCCTAAAAAGTACAGCCACCTCAATATATTCTGTATGAGCTAAAATGTATCCCCCCCTCAAAATTTCTGTGTGAAGCCCTAACTAACCCCTATTACCTCAGATTATGACTGTGTTTGGAGATAAGGCCCTTACTGAGGTAATTAGGTCAAAATGAGGCTATTAGTGTGGGTCCCAATGCACTCTGACTGGTGTCCTTGTAAGAAAAGAAAATTTTGACAAAGAAACACCAGAAGCACATATGCACATGCACAGAGAAAAGGCTATTTGAAGACACAGTGAAAAGATGGTTACCTATAAGCCAAAGAAAGAAGCCTCAAAACAAACAAAAAATAAACTTGCTAGCCAGGCTCCGTGGCTCAGCCTGTAATCCCGTGCCTTTGGGAGGCTGAGGTGAGTGGATTGCCTGAGCCCGCGGGTTCGAGATCCACCTGGGCAGGCGAGATCTCATCTCTACAATAAAATTAAAAAATTAGCCGGGCGTAGTAGTGCGCGCCTGTAATTCCGGCTACTCGGAAGGCTGAGGCGGAAGGATCGCCGGAGCCCAACAGGTAGAGGCTACAGTGGCCGGGAGCGGCCACTGCACTCCAGTCTGGGTGACAGAGTGAGACTCCAACTCAAAAAAAAATTTTTTGAAATAAATAAATAAATAAATAAACTTGCTGACATCTTGATCTTGGACACCATCCTCCAGAACTCTGAGAAAATAAATGTCTGCTGTTTAAACCACCTAGTCTGTGTTTTAAACCAACTAACACATCTCAAACCTTGCAAACTAATCCTAAACAGTACAATTTACTTTGCAATCTGCTTCTACTTCAATACTCTGTATAGCACTAGCACATACAACTCCAACCTCATATCTTGCTTCTATCTATTCTCCATTTAAACTCCAGTCACTCTAATAAATTTGTAACAGACACAAATAAAAATCTCACATGGATTAACAATCAGACATCAGAGGAGGCAATGAATTCATGACCAAATCCTCAAAAGCAAATGCAGCAAAGGCTAAGATTGACAAGTGGAGCCTTATCAACATAAAAAGTTTTTGCACAGAAAAAGAAACAATGAAGAGAGTAAAAAGACAAACCACAGAATGGGACAAAAAGATATTTGCAAGCCAGGCATCTGACAAAGACCTAATATTCAGGATCTATAAGAACCTCTAACAAATTGACAAGAAACAACCAACAACCACATTAAAATGTGAACAAAGGACAAAAACAGGCACTTCACAAAGCAAAACATCCAAGCAATCAACAAATATATAAAAAATGTTCAGCCTCACTAATCAACAGAGAAACACAAATCAAAACCACAATGAGATACCACCTCACACTGGTCAGGCTGGCTATCATTAAAAAGTCAACAAACACTGCTGAGGATTGTTTTGACTGTTCATATTCTTTTTTGTTTCCACATGAATTTCTGTGCTGTTTTTTTCTAGGTCTGTGAAAAATCATGTTGGTTTACAGTTTGATAGGGATTGCATTGAATCTGTAGATTGCTACAAATTAATAAACATGATACATCACAAAAACAGAAGCAAAAATAAAAACCATATGATCATCTCACTAGATGCTGAAAATGCTTTTGACAAAATCTGACAATACTTCATGATAAAAACCCTCAACAAAGTGGTCATTAAAGGAACACATCTCAAAGTAATAAGGGCCATATATGACAAACTCATTGCCAATATCATACTTAATAAGGAAAACTGAAAACATTCCCTAGAACTAGAAGGATACAGATATCCACTCTTATCACTCCTATTTAACACAGGACTGGAAATTCTACACAAAGAAATCCAGGAAAGGAAAGAAATAAAAGGCATCCAAATTGGCAAGGAAGAAGTCAAACTACCTCTGTTCACTGACCACATGATTATATACCTAACAAATCCCAAAACTGTACTAGATCTTGAAGATGTCATTTAAAGTCAATACTAAGAAGGGAGAAAGGGTAAAAACATTGAGATTGGACTAAACTTGGTAGTCATGTCATATTCTACATTCAAAAATCTGAAGAGAGCCGGGCTCGGTGGCTCAGCCTGTAATCCCGCGCCTTTGGGAGGCTGAAGTGAGTGGATTGCCTGAACCCGCGGGTTCGAGACCCGCCTGGGCAGTGAGACCTCATCTCTACAATAAATCAAAAAATCAGCCGGGCATGGTAGAGCATGCCTGTAATTCCGGCTACTCGGAAGGCTGAGGCGGAAGGATCGCCGGAGCCCAGCGGGTTGAGGCTGCGGTGGCCGGGAGCGGCCACTGCACTCCAGTCTGGGCGACAGAGTGAGACTCCAACTCAAAATATATATATATCTATTAAGAAAGGAATGAGGAAGGAAAAATATTAGGCCAAAGACAAAGGTACTTTGTATAACAAAAGTTGAACATAAAGTCATTTTGCTTTATGTTTTAGTCATCTGTGTTGTTTAAAATGTTCACATTTGCTTTTGAGCTCCTCCTGTGTGGAGAATCACCGTAGAAATTTGAACTACATGTCCTGAGAACCAACCTTTTGGGTCCTTCCATTGCATATTACCAAATTCCCTTAAACCAGTAACTACGGTAACTATGAACTACCTATACTGAACATAGTAAGTGTGTGTGTCTGTGAGTGTGCATACATGTTCACACACATGTCTATGCTTAAAACAACACTTTATAATTAACACATTTATTAAAATAGTAATTGTTTATTCACAGGTGCTTTGGCCTATACTTTCTGTCTTTAGGTCACGTTTTGGTGGAAAAGTTATGTATTGTTCTTTGACATCATAATGAACTTCTCTATTCATGCTCCTTGCTTATTCTTGCTATTTTGCATCTACAGTCTTTCTGTTCTATCTGTCTTCTCACTAGAAACATTGACTCCTCAATAAAATGGATTTGCTTCTCTCAGGCTGAGTTGTAAAGTCAATCATATTTTTGTTCCTGAACTTTTGGTATTGTACCATAATCATTGTTTTTGTCATTGGTCCCTGACTAAATTGTGAACTCCCATGGCAGCTTCTTGTGTAGGATCCCTGTGTCTGCTCCTGGAAGATACTCAGCTTCCTCAGTCAACCTAAATTTTCAGAAGTGTCATGTGAATACCACCTCAAGTCAGCTTCCAAATATTTTCCATTAACTTATTCCCTCTTTTAGGGAAGCTAATATTTTGGTAAGTTTCTTTACTTTTTCCTTCTTAGATGTTTTTGTGGTCTTTACTATTTCTCATTCCATAATTTAACTCTGATTTCTACATTATATTCTCACTTTTCTGAATTTCCATAGAATTGACTTATAACCTCAGATTTGTGCATTCATTATAGTGATTATGTCTTTATGTATACAAGTTTTATCTCTCTTTCTGGAGCACAGGATTATCTCTCCTTTCTTCCTTCAGATCCCCAATGAGCCAGGATTTCTCAAAGTGCCCTGAATACATGCAATGAAAAATTATTTTTTTCATAAAGTATATTTTTAGCATCCTTTCCAGAATCTCTAGGTTCAGCAACTCAACACTGTATGTCAATAGGCAAACTAGAAGATCCTTGGAAAAAATTGGCATCCATAGTAGAAAGACATTTTTTAAAAATCTATTTAAAGTATTTTTTGTTGTTGTTCCAAGGGCTTGTAAATTTTTTTAATTTAATTTTTAAAGTTATTACTATCCCTAATTTATAGATGAGAAATATAGATTGGAAAGTGTGTAAAGCATAATATTTGGAGTCAGGCTGACAGGGTCTAAATCTCAGATGGATTACTTAATTGCTGTGTGATTTAGGGACAAGTTATTAACATTTCTATGCTTCAATTTTTTCTTTCAAAGTATGGATAAAAATGGCAGCTATCTTATGAAAGCACTGGGAGGGCTAAATTAGACAAGTAAATCTCTGAGAAAAATGACTGACACACAATAGTCCTCAACAAATCTTACTTTGTAAGATTATTGAATTTCATACTAAACAATAGTGGAACTAATGATAACTTGGAACAAGGCTTGTACACTTCTTCTGTAAAGGGTAAGAGAGTAAATATTATAGGCTTTGTAAGTCATAGAGTCTCTGTCACAACTACTCAAACCTCATCCCCGTATCAGGAAAGTAGCCACTGACAAAATATACAATCAAACAAAAGAAAGAAAGAAAAAAGTATGGGTGTGTTCCAATAAAACTTTATTAATGGACATTAAAATTTGAATTTTATATGATTTTCACATGTTATGAAACATTGCTCTGAATTTTTAATCATTAAAAAGTATAAAAAACATTCTTCTTTATCAGGCTGTGCAAAAACAGGAAATTGGCCTTAGGAAATTGGCCATATTTGGCCCAGGGGACAATAATTTGTAGACCCCTACATTCAACTATCAGATTTCCAAGCTTTTGACTTCACAGCTGCCTACTGAAACTTGAAATGCAATTACTACTTAGTATTTAAGTGCTCAATACAAGAGGTATTCTTGTATTTTGGTTTCTGTTTTCGTATCTTAATGGCTACTTAAAAAGAAATTATTAAAGAGATATCTCTTATCACCCCTTTGTTTTGTATCCTTTGAAACCACTTAAACTCTGTCTCAGTCTTCAATTTGTTAATTCCCTTTTCTCAAATTTATCCTCTTTTCTTCTCACCTACATCAGCCCCTTTTCCTGGCATACTGAAATCCATGTCCAAAAATCAAGACAATCATGTAGTATGATTACATCTGTAACTTTGTCACACAATTCCTCTCCTCTTCAATTAATCCAAGAAAAAGAGATCTATTAGAGACTAAATTTTACACGACCTAATCATATTCAAGATACACTTGCCTCAGTCTTATTGGTTGTAAAACTTTCCCCATGTCTTCAGAAATCTTTCTATAAATTCTAGGTAAGACAATTTAAAAAGGATTTGCTGGCACCACTTACTGATGAAACCAGCATAATTTAATAAAAAGTTTATATGTAGGATGAACAGTCTAGAGATCTAACATATAACATGAGACTAAAGTTAATAAAATTATATTGTATTAGAGATTGTTGTTAAACAAGTAGATTTTAGTTGCTCTTGTCACAAAAGAAGTAACTATGTGAGATAATAAATGGATATTATAACCTGCTTCACTACTGGAGCTATTTTACTATCTATATGTATCTTATAACATAATGCTATGAACCTCAAACATACAAAATAAAAGGAATTTTTTTAAAAAGCATATGAATTAATTCAATTCTACTACATAACCCATGCTTGGGAACCAAGAAACAGATATAAAACATTGACAAGGCAGAAGGTTGCTAGAGCATCATTTGGTTATCATTAATCCATTTAAATAAATATTCAGATCATTATAATATCTAAGTTAGCTATTGAATACAGATGTGATTGAGACACTTAAATGTAACAGTATGTAAAAGATTACAATTAATTCTGAGGCAGAAAAAATGCAGCAATACCTTAAGTCAGATATGACACACATTTTAAAAACAAACTTCAGAACTGGACAGAGTTTTTATGTTAAATGTCGGCTTTTTCTTTTATTTTAAAGAAAAGGCAAAGTCCTCATCTTCCCATGAACAATCTGAATCCCTGCCTCTCTGGGAGTTGTGCTGTCATTTCACCAGTGCCATTACAACCCATTAATTGGTCTTTTGATTAAAGTTCTGTCCCTGCAAATCCCTAATGCACCGGCCAAAGATCAAAAGCCAGGGTGATTTTGTGGCTCTGAAATATTTGAATTTTGTTAACAGAGAATATTTAAATATGCCCTCTGCCTCCCTCATTAGACATAACTTTAAGTGAGTATTTTTTAAATGGTAATCATTCTGAATACTAAAGCCTCAGCAAAAAAATATTATAAATACACAGATGTCTCCTTCACATTTCTCTCCAAAGTGAATAGAAAGACTACCAAGAAGAAAACAAAAATAGACATTCAAAAATCACATTTTCATGGCATTCATGCAGTGGTTAAAGATCACTGGGCAGACCCAAGGTCTAAATTCAAATTGTTGTTCCATCTTTTGTTGGGGGTTAATCTACTATTTTTGAATATAAATAGAAATTACCAACTTTGTGTTATTATTGACATCCTAGAATAATTTGTGATACCTTCATTAGCACTTCATCTTAACATATGGAGTAGTGATTTATTAATTCATTTTTCCTAGTCATACTACTATGAATAATCTTCTACGAATAATCTATAAATAATCTTCTGTACTCACTCAACTTTCTGTGTTTCTTTCTAATGAAAGAGCAGGGAAAGGAAGTGTCTCTTGATGATACTAGGCAGAAAAGAAGCCATACTCAATATTTGGGATAGTAAGCCAAGACAACTAGAAACAAAGTGTGCTATTCTCAGTTCAGGTTAAATGCCATTTCAACTGAGATTGAAGAATGGAAATAATGATCAGGCTAATAAGTTCTCTAAATCCTAAAGTTTTCTGCAGGGATTTTTCCTGAATTACCTTTATTTTGACCAGAAGTGTATCATCCTCTAGACACATATCCAGTGTTCCTCAACTCACCCTGATGAATTAACCAAACATCTGCCTATAAGTAGGCACAACACAGATGACATTTATCTCAATACCCTGGATTACACTTTAATCAACCATAATCTGTGAATCTTTAGGAAAAATAATCATGTCTGGTTTATCTTTGTGTCTACAGCACATTGCTTGACATGGAATTTATCTTCAAAAATTATTTGCTGGCTGAATAAATAAACATATTAGCTGATCAATTAAGACCAGGAAGAACTATTTGGCTGGTTAATTCATGACTTGACTGAATAGTCTCGCTGGCCTGATTATTTTTCACTAATCAAGTCAGACAGTGTTTAGATCTGGTGTGCATGTTTAAACAAAGATTCAGAAGATCCCAGCTAGTCTAGATCATGCCTAATACTGTATCAGTTTCTCTCAAATTCATATTCCTTACCATTATTACAAAGTTAATAATGGAAATATAAAAACATATCATTAAATTTCTTGCAGGCATAATAAAAGTGCTTATCTGTGTGCTTTTAAAAGGATATCTAATTTCTATTTCATTTTTCTTCTGAGTTCCTCAAATATTTCATGACGTTATTGGTTTTTGGTTTTCTCATTACAAACGAAGTATTCAATTGAATGGATGGAATGAAATTTTCCCAAAGACAGGCCTAATGCCTGTCTTCCTACTTTAAAAGAAAAAACAATAGAAAAAATCTTCTGGTTTTTCTAGAACTAGAGCTGCCTGAAATAAAACAGTTGATTTTGTGAATTGTATTTATACAATCATGCTAAACTGAGAAATTGTTACATATGGAGACTCTCTCTAAATAATTTTGTGTGAGTATTTATATAATTGAGATTATTATTATCCTTTTGACTTTGAGATGTGAAAAAAAAAATCACAGGTCAGAACATCCATTTTAAAACAACTATTCATTTACTATAAGAGTATTACCTCTCTCCTTCAACAGATTATATGACCCTTTCTAGAGAACAGAAATCCATAATAATCAATTAATGCTAGCATTGTAACGCTGCATATAACTTTGTTTTTTCATAAGGAAAACAAAAAATATCAAATATAACAATATAGTCACCATGGCAAAGATAACCTCTATGAATGAGACACCTGACATATAGTAGATAAACCAAACCACTTTTTTGAGCTGTCTTTTTCTGACTTAACCAAAGTTTGACAAATGCCCAAGTTTATTCGCAGGACTTAGTCTTATTTCAGGAAAGTAAAACAACCTTTACAAAATGGTATATTAGCATCTTTTCAAAAACTACATGCTAAAATTGTAATTTATGCATTAGCAACTTATTATTTTATAAAGACTGAATTCTCTAAGTGATGGTTTATAAAGACTTTGAGGATCTGGAATCCCTCACACAGTGGCATTTTAATTTCCATGTTTTCATCTCCAAGAATATATCCTATTTCAGCTATACAGATTTGAAGATGATTTCTTAGCAGTCTGTCTTTTTTGTTTGTTTTAGTAGAAGTTTCTTCAGGAATGATAACTATAAAAATACACTTCAAGGTCATTAATATTGACTAAGAAACCGGGCTCGGTGGCTCAGACTGTAATCCCCCGCCTTTGGGAGGCTGAGGTGAGTGGATTGCCTGAGCCCCCGGGTTCGACACCCGCCTGGGCAGCGAGACTTCATCTCTACAGTAAATCAAAAAATCAGCCGGGCGTGGTAGCGCA
>NW_007245835.1:273806-292089 GCF_000164805.1 Carlito syrichta | reverse complement strand
TCGGCCACTGCACTCCAGTCTGGGCGACAGAGTGAGACTCCAACTCGAAAAAAAAAAAAAAAAAATTGACTCAGAGACATAACATCTTAACAGAAAGAGAAATAGTACGAAGCTATCAGCCTTGGACAACTTGCAGGCTGATGTCCTAAAATCACTGAAGCCAAACTATGAACCAACCACCTAAATCTGGGTGGATCCAGTTTACAAAGGGACTATTTGGCTCTTACCACCTTCTCAGGACTGATTGCTTTGTTTTCTCCATATGAAGAAAAGAAGTGCTGGTTTTTAAACTCTAAATGCAAATCAGATAAATTGAAAATTATTATTCACCATGAGTAGAAACAGATTCAATGGACCAAGAAGGCATTCTGACACAACAAGATATTATAATTTATCACATTTGATAGGAATAAAGTAAACTGCATAAGCAAAACTTAAAAATAATAAAGTATGTTGCACATGCGGAATATACACAATTTTTGTCAATCAAAAAATTAATTTTAAAAGTGATGGAATTTGGGCATCAAAGGAAATGGGAGAGGTAAAAAAGAGAAGTTCAAAGTTTATCAAAACAAATAATATTGTATTATTTTTCAGAAACACAGCGAAATACACGATCAATTCAAATAAAGGTATTCCTATAAGTTGTAACCAACAGATGACTTGTAGAATTTTCATTTCTCGCCGGGCTCGGTGGCTCAGCCTGTAATACCGCGCTTTTGGGAAGCTGAGGTGAGTGGATTGCCTGAGCCCGCGGGTCCGAGACCTGCCTGGGCAGCGAGACCTCATCTCTACAATAAATCAAAAAATCAGCCGGGCGTGGTAGTGAGCGCCTGTAATTCCGGCTACTGGGAAGGCTGAGGCGGAAGGATCGCTGGAGCCCAGCAGGTGAGGCTGCGGTGGCCGGGAGCGGCCACTGCACTCCAGTCTGGGCGACAGAGTGAGACTCCGACTCAAAAAAAAAAAAAAAAAAGAATTTTCATTTCTCATACTCTTTTTTATCACAATAATTTTTTTAAAAAATTTATTCACTGGGGTTGTAAAAAGAGAGATATCTAAGGGTATCAGAAAGGCAATTATCTTCTCCTTAATTCTCTGCTTGTCTGCCCAGAAATATAACCCACTCATCCATACACACCTAGAAGTATAGAGAGGAGACAAAGTATGAGAAGAGAGTTCCAGCTCAGTTACTCTGTGAGATTTCCCTTTTTCCTCTACCATCATGAATAAAACATTAAGTGCTATTATGTATCTTTAACGACACAAAGCTATCTAGAGTAACTCAGGAAAAGAGTGTATACTATAGGAAACTTTTTTTTTTCTTTTAGGGCCATGAGATCAGTAATTTTTTAAAAGTTTTTTTCCTCTAACTTTCCCTGTTCCCTACATCATACTTTGCAAATATATGATTTTATGTCTTAAAATGTAGGGATTATACTATGCGACTCTTTAATTAGTATCTGTTTGTTATGATAATGTCAATAATACCCAGGCCAAAGATGTCAAACAATTCCATGTTGCCAATATAAGCATAGAAAATTATGCACTCTAAATTAATTTACTCAGGAACATAATGTGAGAAATTAAGTAAATTCCACTGGACGTTATGTAGATAAGCTTTTTATTGTCAATATCTCCTAGAAACAATAGTTATCACATAATTTATCAAATTACCAATGTAAACATCAATGAAAGTAAATATTAAACAATCTAAATTTGTCCAAACATTAATACCAGAGGATATTTTTATACTTTTAAATAACTTACTGATATTTTATGTAATAAGCGAAACTAAAATAATAGCTTTTAGCTATAATTTTAAACTATAATTTACAAATTTAGCACCAGCATATTAAACAAAGGAAGGAGTTAATGTATTTGCTGCTTATATTAAATATGTAACTTAATTCAAGTAAATTGAAAAATGTACATTTTAATGTAATAAGTCAATTTTTCAGATTTTTTTCATTTCTAACATCTTTCTCAGTGAAATTTTTGTTCTTCTATCTAGCTGATCATCTATATGTTTATCTTAAGGGTGATATCTTGGTAGAGTAGACAGCAGAATATGAGAGAAAACAGTTTTGAACATAAATCATGGCCCCAAAACTTAGCAACTGTCTTACCCTGTATCATTTTGTATCATTGAGCTTCAATTTCACATATTCAAATAGGGATAAACACTACCAACTTTGCAGATTTGTGCTGAGAATTAGATATAAAACACTGCCCATTGCATCTGGAATTAATCTATATAAAGGTGCTAAGTATTGGAAGCCATAACTATTATCATCTTTACTATGTCATGTCAGAGTGTTAAAAGATAATATTTCTCTCTTTTTTTTGGCACCAGTTAAACTCATAGATACCACTTTCTAAATAATGATTTAATTGAATACAACTAAATTTCTCAGCTCAAAGGGTTATAGTACATAAGGGTTCATCTTTATTAAGATGGAAATGTTGAAACAAAATAGAGGAATTAATGGAAACATATATACAAAAGAGAAAAATACCACTTAGCAATAATACTAAACAATAAAAGTAGAAACTTGCTGAAAACCAAAAGAAAGTAAAATAAACAAGCTTGGGTATATAATTTTTGCTTGTATATTTAATAGAAACTTTCCTAAAATTATAATGCACATAATAAGTGAAACTATAACAAAAAAGTAGACACAAACACTATTAACATTTGGTCATATCTTCTAAAAAACTAGTTGAAGGCTATACATGTACGAAAATTTTATGTGTGTGTGTGTGTGTGTGTGTGTGTGTGTGTGTGTGTGTGTGTGTGGACCTAAATGCTGTGATAGTTAGTTTTATATGTCAACTTTATTGGATTATGGGATGCTGAGATACCTAATTAAACATTATTTCTGGGTGTATTATTCTCCAGTGTGTGAGGGCATACTTCGATCCACTGGAAACTTGAATAAAACAAAAATGTGAAGGAAAGGAAAATTATCTCATTCTCTGCCTGACTACTTGAGCTGAGACATTGATCCCTTGCTGCCCTCAGTTCTTCTGGTTCTAAGACCTTCAGACTCAAACTGGAATCTGCACCATTGGCTCTGGCTCTCAAACTTTCAGATTACACTATCACCTATCTAGTTGGCAGATGTCAGATTATGGAACTTAATAATCATGTCAACCAATACCTTATAATAAATCTCTGTGTGTGTGTGTGTGTGTGTGTGTCTTACTGATCCAGTTTCTCTGAAGAATTCTGAGAATTAATACAAGTGCCTTAATTTTGTGTTGTTGTTGTTTTTTTACCTATTATTTACAGTTGGAATTATTTTCCAAACTTTTCTAACATTTTATTTCTAAAATGTAAACATTTTATTTTCATAGAAAATATTTCTTAATGCATAAATTATAACACAAAGGTGAAAGTAAATTATACCCAACAAAGGATAGTGCAGTAAATTTTTTATTAATAATTCAATATATATTTATTGAAACTTATAGTTTCCCTCGACTGGATAAAAAAATGTGATACATATACACAATGGAATATTACACAGCCATAAAGGAGGACATATGTATGGACTTCACAGCCACTTGAATGATTTAGAGTCTATCATACTCAGTGATCTTTCACAGAAACAAAGAACAGAGTACCACATGATCTCACTCATAAGTGGATCCTGAACATTTACCATAAAACTATAAGAAAGCGATTGGCAGTAGTGGAATATTGCTGGAGTGGGGGTGGGGGGCACCCAACATCAATAAATGTACCAGATCAAACCAGGTAAAATGGGGACTGACTAAAGGGAGGCACAAACTTTACCTGAATGATGACCACTTGCATATCTAATCCTGAATTGTACCCCACATCTTTAAAATAAAACTTAAAATTAAAAAAAAAAGAAACTTACAGTTTCCAGGCCCTGTTTTAAGAGCTGAGAATATAGTAGTAAAGGGAAAAGACAGAAAATAATCAAAATTATCTACTATAAACTAATAGCCATGAATATAATGATGCTGTGAAGGGTAGTATGATAGAAAGTTGGGGAAGAGGAGGTAGGCTAAAATAGAATAAATGGTTTAGGGAGTCACTTTTATTTGAACTTGAGATAAGAGTGAATTAGATTGCTATGTGAAGGTCTATATTTTCTATGTAATTATAGAAAATCATAGACAGTGTACAAATATTACATAAAAAGAGAGAGCATGCAATTGCATAAGTGCTTATTACAACTATAAAAATTCATTTTTAGCTGGGCTCGGGGGCTCAGCCTGTAATCCCATGCCTTTGGGAGGTTGATGTGAGTGGATTGCCTGAGCCCACGGGTTCGAGACCTGCCTGGGCAACTTGGCGAGACCTCATCTCTACAATAAATCAAAAATTAGCCGGGTGTGGTAGCGCGCGCCTGTAGTTCCAGCTACTTGGAAGGCTGAGGCGGAAGGATCGCCGGAGCCCAGCAGGTCGAGGCTGCGGTGGCCGGGAGCGGCCACTGCACTCCAGCCTGGGCGACAGAGTGAGACTCCAACTCAAAAAAAAAAAAAAAATTCATTTTAATATAGATGAAATGCATTAAAATGGCAAGTGTAAGTACCAATGTGGCAGACATATGGTTATTTTTTAGTTTGTATTTTTTAGCCTAAAGTGATATTACTTTATACTAAAATGAAAAAACCAGAATTAAACATAACAAAGACAAGGTCATGTTTCTTATCAACACTTTTTATACCACAGTGCCCAGTAGGCATTTTAGGCAAAAACGTGTTTATTGCATGTTTGTAATTACAGTATAGTGCTTTTGAGTATATAAAAACTAAACTAACAATAAACATAATTATCAAATATCTTATTAGTCATTATTAATCTTTCAAATATATTATTAACTGATTTGGCATCCTTTACTAATCTACTCCAATTTTTCTCCCACAATCACTCTCTAAGACACTAACCACACATCTATTGTAGTGTTCATACTGCATTCTTTAATTTTTATTTTTTGTTGTTGTTAATATCACCTTGTGGAAAGTATGTTTCTTGCAAGAAAGAAAAAGGATATTTTCAAAATGATCCCTCCCACTCATATGTCATTTCACAACTACTCCCTATTCCTCTTCTGCTCCTACACCAAAAATATTGGATATAAAAATGTAAGATTTCTACGAACATTCATAAATGTACATGGCATGTCTGTCAGAATATCTTCACCTATAGGTTACAGGCTGTCTAACGTATGTTCAAAAAATGCAATTAGTTTCTGGAGGTCCAAAGTCAAATACATTGGCTTAGAAAGTAGTTTTAGAGCAAGCCACAAAGCTCTCTGCTTGGTAATTTAAATGACTGACCGCTCAATTTATGAGCATTCCCAGCAATAAAATTCAGTCTGAACTTAATAATAGCACATTTTATGTGACAACGATGACAATTACAATCTATAGTTACTGCAGTAGCCCTTTGGTCTGGGGAAAAATGACAGTATTAATTATACACACTTGCCATTTATCAGACTTAACTTGGCAGGCGATTGAGCTCAGGACCATCTCCAACTTGACTTCTACATTTACCATTTTCTAATCCACTGAAACGAAGATAATTAGAATAGAGAAAAATGAGTGGCTTCTTCTTTCACTGCCTTTAGCCCTGATTTCATGTACAGTATAGTTCTTGATTTATATTAAAATTATAGCACTTCATTTAAAAACATGCCATTGTTTACTTTCTAAACTCCATAGCAAAAGGAATAATATTTTATATAGTACCAAGGTATACTATAGCTTATGAGATTTTAGCTGCATGTAACTTTCACATTTTTATTTTATATTTTATATTTATGCTTGGACTATTTGGAAATCTTGGGTTCTTGTTATTTTATTTCCCCTGCTAGTTTGTTAGAGATGATGAGAACGAAAATTATTTGAAAACAGAAAGCTATTTAAAGGACTTACAGTCCATGAAAGGACGCAAAAATATCCTGTAAGCAGTTTTATTTTTATTCAATCATGTTTTTATCATTCTTACTCAGTCATGTATCTGCTTTATTTAATCTTCCTTTTTTTTTTTTTTGCCTCTGTGTGCTTAGCAGACACACAGTATGCCATCTGAGATTTAAGACAATTATAAAAATCACGTGTACCCACTTCTGTGATCAAGGCTCTACCATCTCTTTTCAGAAGGTTTAGTGAACTATTTTGGTTTTACATTCATTCTTTCAAGAATCCTTACAAAACTATCCCAGTTTTTAAACAAAATAGTTTGGGGCTTTGATAGTTTAAGTAACAGTGACACCTGAAATTAGAAATCTAGAATAAGTCACCAAAAAAAGAAGTAGCTAGCTGTCATAAAGTTATAGATAAACAGAGAACCTCAGTCACTGCTAGGCCTCTGACTGTCATTGCTAGCTGGAAGACCTACCAGAACAGCTCCAATTCAAAGAAAATCAAATGGGTAGAAATGCCTCTGAATAAGTAGAATTCACAGGTGATTCTCAACTATTTACGCAGTATATTATACTGAAAAACACACTATAAAGACAGTCAAGAGTGTGATCTCACATGTGCAATTTAAAATGTTGAACTCAGAAACAGAGAGCAGAATGCTGAATGTCATAGGTACAGGGTGGGGAAGATGGGGAGATGTTGGTCAAAAGATGAAATGAGATGAATAAGTTCTGGGGATCTCATAAACAAGATAGTGACTAAAATCAATAATACCATATTGTGCATTTGAAATTTTCGAAGTAATTTGATCATGAATGTTTTTATCATAAAAAAGGTAACTATGTGAGATGAAGGTTATGTTGACTAACTTAATTGTGGTAATTATTGTGCAATATATATGTATGCCAAATCATCACATTGTACAACTTAAGAATACAGAATTTTATTTGTCAGTTATACTCAATAAAGCTGAGAATATTTTTTAAATAGTCAAGAACACTGAGACTAGAATGAATTCTGTAATTACTCCTCACAAAATCTTTGGAAAGTTACTTAATATTCTTGTATCTCAATTTTCTCCTTTGTAAAAATGATGATATTGCATTACACTTCCTAGAAAGCCCTCATCCCTAGAGTTTTCTATGTAATAATAAAATTTTAGAGTAGAGTCCACAGAGAGGGGATGTATTATAGAAGACGTTAATCATATTTGTAATAAGGTCCTACTCCTACGTTAAAGTTAAACCAATGTAAGAGGTAGATACTTGATCTTAAATATTTAATAGTAGAAAAACTGCCATGGGAAATAGAGAAGTACCCCTAAACTATCTCTGCATTGTAGAGGCAGTTTGAATTTGTTATGGGAATCAGCTCTGCTCTTTTTCTGGGAGGGATCAATCATTTGAGCATTTTGGTTATTCATTTGTAAGAAAGTCTTTATACAATTTTTAAGGGAAATTTAAACCATGAAGAAGCCTATAGATGCTTCAGACTATGATTTTAAGTATGTTCTAACAATGTAAATTGTATCAATGCAAATATTCTGCCTTTTTTTTGGCTGTGACTTTAGATGTAATTATTCTTGAAAATGTTTGCTCTTGGGAACAGAACAAGCCTTGTGTGAACATGCTGGTTAATAGCTGTGAGACCAGAGTCAGAAGGGACTTTAAAGATTCTTTTTCTTTTCACTTCAAATCAAAGACAAGAGAGAAAAAGGTTAAGTTAATGTACTGTGTTTAGTAGGTTTTGGGTGAAGAGCACTCTCTTTTGGAAAATCTATTGATTGTGCCTAGAACTTAAGAGAACAGAGTCTAATATCCTTAACATATAATGCCCTCCCCCATTTTGTCTACTTCTTAATTCCTGAAACCTGTGAATAAGTTACATGACCAAAGGGACTTTGCACATGGGATTAGGTTAAAAAATTGAGTAGAAAATATTATCCTGACTCTGAGATCAAAGTAACAGAGCTTAGTTAATGAAGTGAGAAAACTGCATTTTTCCTGGGAAAAATGTCTACAATGTGGTATCAGGACTGAAGCTAAGTAACGTTTTACTTTTTCTGCACACCCAAAATTACAGTAAGTTTTATAAAATACTAGGAGGAATTTGGAGGGCAATACACTCCATAAATACATTGTGTGGTATGTGAGGTTTATTGGCATCCAGGAAAGTTCATGGTATAGTTTAGTCTGAGTCCAAAACCCCAGGAATGAGGGGCGCTGATGGCATAAGTTTGAGTTTGAACCAAGAGAAGATCAATATCCCAGCTCAAAAATGAGTCAGAAAAAGGCAAATTCTTCCTTCCTCTGATTTATTGCTCTATTCAGGCCACTAGTGGGTCGAATAATACCCACCTACTTTGTGACAGATTAATTGAAATCATTGTGAGTCTCTTGGTGGAAGCAATCCTCCCTTTGGAACTAAGACTGCTAGGCTAACAGAGCATGTAGTAAAGTGTATTCCTTGATCAGAAGCATCGTTGCGTCAAATATCATGGAGGTAGATAAGGAATTCTATAAGTTCACAGATTGTATTTCTGGCAAAAGCATTGCGTTTCATTCAGTCCATATTCAGATTAAGTGTATATTCCAGCAAGAACAAAAATCTGCCTCTCCTATAGATAAGAGTGGTCTAATACAATCAATCTGTCATGAGGTAGCTGTTTTATCACCCTGGAGCTTGTTGCCACACTGGAGACTCAATGATGGCCTGTGTTGCAGGCAGATTTAACACTCGACAGTGGTTAGAATCAGGTCAACCCTTGTGAGTGGAAGTCCACGTTGCTAAGCCCATGGATAACCTCTGTTTCTACCACCATGGCTCCTTTGTCCATGAGCTCATTGGGTGATGACAGGAGTGGCTGAGGACAAAGAACTAGGCCAATTGTTCTACCTAAATAGCTAGACACTCCATAGATGAAAAATGAGGAAAATTATTCCTTTATTTTTCATAAAAAGAGAAAGAGGCAGTTGTTCCATTCTCTTCCATAATGGATTTCCTTACAAATATGATATCCTTGGAACTCAGATAAAATCTCTTCACAAATCAGGTACTCCCATGTGTCTCAGTTTTTCTGACCTAAAGATGTCTCCGAGGTCTGAAGCTTCATTATTCCTGAAATATTAATACCTATGAAAATAGCCTTCCAGTCTCTTTAGCACCCCAGGGCCTAACCTAGGAAGCTATCTAGTCTGTAACCATTTAGTTTGCTGAGAAGATATAAAAAGGATTATTAACTTTTGAGATCATAGCAGTTAACTAGATAAATGGCTAAAATGTAATTCTTATGGTATAAGAGGAGAAAATATTTCTTTGGAAAAGTGGATACAAACACTCCCTATCCTTATTTTTAATAATTTGCATGTCTCAGTTAGCTACGGTTTTTTGCAGGAGCACTGAGAAATCCAACAAAATTTTATTTTTACTTTTTCCATCATTTTCTAACACTAGCTTGCATCTAAATCACCTAGAGGACTTGTAAAAATTCAAATTTCTATCTTCCCCCACCACACACACATACACAAACAAGTTTTCTGGTTCAGTAGAACCTAAGAACTTGCATTTCAACAAAGACTTCAGTCATGCCGATGCCCCTGGTCAAGGACCACCCTTTGAAAAGTACTTATTTACACTGATCATAGGTGGGTTCAAGTTTTGTGGAGCCACAAATTTATAAACATTTAGGAGTCTTGTTTTTTTTTTTTTTTTAAAGAATAGATAGAGAAACTGAAATGGGCCTTTGAAAATTAGAAACCATACAACTTTGACTCCATTACTCCATAGTAAATATTTTGACAATGATGAAATTAATAGTCAATAGTTCTCAAATTTATATCAATTGTATACATATAACTGAAGTTTGTCTGAGCATTACAAATAGGAAATAATAGCATGCATAAAATAATCACGTATTTAACTGAAGAACATTTAAAAAATTACTAATGAGAATCATCTTGCTCTTCAGTGAATAAATGACAGACAGATCTTTATCTTTGGTCAATAGAACTCATCTGAATACTATGCAGTGTCTAAAAATATTTATACACCATTGACTGGAATATTAATACACTGGCATAGAAGAAATATCAGCAGTTAGTGGCTCAAATGAAGGAATTTGAATGTTATTCACAGTATCACCTTGCACAACATATTGCCCTGTATGAAGCCATATTTCTTTTCACAATAACCAGGCTCAAATCTTATTTTAGAATAACAGCATTAATCGAACAGTTTTCAAGCTTGCAATTTACCAGTGTGTGAGCTTCTACCACATCCCCATTGTCTAAAAGTGAAAGAACAAAAGAAGTTGTATATCAACAGTTTGCTCTGAAATGATCTCTCTCAAATAAAAAGAAAATAGAAATACTGTCTTAAATCATTTGGTTTTTATTCTAAAGGTCAATTAAAGCAAAAGGAAAAAATATTTAAATATGTACTGCTTTTTTATATATTTTTGAAAACCTATTTAAATGTCTTCTAAAAATCCCAACCATTCTGCAGAATCCTTAAAAACTCTGTCTTTATATACCTGTAAAAATATCACCTAAAGAGTCTTCTTTTCTTTTCCTTTTTCTTCTTCTATCCCCCCCGGTCTCAGAAAAATGTCTCACAAAAAACAAGCTAACTTCACCTCTTCAGATAGCTCCTGCCAACCCCACTGATTTCAGTGAAGGCCCCTGGGTTTGGAGAATAAAAGGCAACCCAGATGGTTTTGAAAAGTAGAACTGAGATCTGACTTTTAAGTGCCTAAATTAGATGAGTGAGATGCATCCTACCCTCTACACTGAACAAAGTGCAAATCATCACAAGCATTTCATGAAACTTCAAAAGCCTGCAGCTTTCACTCAAGGTACAGGTTTTCCCACTACAGAATAAAAGCTACATGAGTCCAGTTATGGCAGAGTTCTAGAACAAAAAATAGAAGGGACAGAAAAATCAATGTATTGAATACTCTGACCTAACTTTGAAGTGCAATGCAGCAAAAGTATTTTAGTACAAACCTATAACAAAGGTCTCTGATCAACCTACAAACTGTCTTTTGGTATAATACAGAGCAAAAAAGGAAGGGATCAGGAATTAGTGATTATCTAACTGATATGACCTATACACATGTCCCAGATTTTAATCCAAATCGGAGATAAGCTTTTGGTTTTTATTTTTTATCTGAAAAATCTCTCCCAGGAAAACAAAGGCAGATATATGCAGGTGACCATTTTCTGCCCAATAAGATTATGTGTTTTTAAAATCCTTTAAAACTAGTAATGGAACTGATTGTCCCTGTAAACACATTCATACTGTTAGCTTTTCCACCAGTGTCAAACCTCTGGAAACTGGGGTTGTATTTTATTCATCTATCTAAAGGGTCTATTGCTACCCTGCACAGAAATAATGGACAGCATTTATTTAGAGCATGAACGAGCAGATACACAAAATATGAATAAATTAGAGTAAGAAGAGTAGCCTGTTTTATAACACAAAATTGAAAAATTCCAGGAATAAGATTTTTCAAATGGTGGATGAAAAAAGTTATTTATATATATATATATATATATATATATATGATAGATAAATACAGATTATATAATGGAATATTATTCAGTCATAAAAAAGGAATGTAATCCTGTCATTTGAAATTATATAGATGGAACTGGAGGACAGTATATTAAGTGAAATAAACCAGGCACAGAAAGATAAATTTTATGTGTCCTCACTCACATATAGGAGTTTAAAAACACTTTTAATGGATTCATAGAGATGGAGAGTAGAACTGGGAGTAGAGGCTGGGAAGGGTAGCTAGCAGGATGAAGTGAGAAAATGTGGATGGTTAATGAGCACAAAAATATAGTTAGATAAAAGGAATATATTAAAGTTTTCAGTAGCACCATAGCGTGACTACATTTAACAATAATGTATTATATATTTCTAAATATCTAAAAGATTAGAAGAATGTTCCCAACACAAGAAAATAATCAATGCTTGAGGTGATGGATACTCTGATTGCCCTGATGGATCATTATACATTGTATGCCAGTGTCTATCCATAAATTTCAGAACTAGAACACTGGCACTGGAAGATGGTCAGGATAAGTTTTCTAGGCTCTGATTTTTATATTCTAATAGTCATACTGAGCCCCATCAATTGTATTCATAGACCAGACAGAAGAGAAACCAGGGAGTGAGAGGTCATATGCTCACTAGGATATAACAAAAGTTTATTCATTTGTTTTAGTTCTTTATAAGTACTCTCAACCCCAGACATCATTGTGAAATCATATTAAACTGAATTTGCTATTCATTTTTTTCCAAAGTATTTTGAATCTAAAAATATGCTTAGATGTCCCCATTGGGATTGTTAAACTCATTTTCCCTTCAAAAAATATTAGGTTTCTGTGTGCACACACACATACACAGTCATAGTGGGGTTTAATCAATAAACATTGGAAAGAAAGGGGAAAAGAAAGAAACAAGCAAATAGGATTGAAGAAAGGGAATTTCCAAAGACTAATGGAAGAAAAGTTTCCATTATTATATTTTAGGTTAATAATAATAATAATAATAATTAAATGGTTTATAATACAATAAACCTCTAGGGTTTATAATATCGTAAACTTCCAAAAATAAACCTGTGGATCTCTCTAGTGTTGAGTCCTTACTATAGAAAGCATTATCAGTGATCACTGGTATAGTGTACTATTAATAACAATTCCAGACTTGTACGTATTTGATCATTATGAAAAAGTGATCAAAAATCAATATTAAGAAGATTCTATTAATCTGACCCCAACTGATTTTTCTTACTTGATGTTTTTGAGAAATATTTATTTCGTTATTTATTTATTTATACTTATACTTACTGCTAAGTATATTTGAACAAAATATCTCTAAATATTTATAAGGATAAGCAATTTAGTTTTGTTTTATACTTTATTCTTTGGTAACTACAGATGTGTCTCCACACTGAAGTATTCGAATATCAGTTGGTCTATAGAAACATAATCAGCATTAACTAAGAATATGATATCCTAATTGCTGCCTACCTTGTGTCACTTTATGTCTTGGTGTGTGTTGATTCAGTATCATTCTGGTTCCTTGAAAGCAGAGAAATGTGGGAGGCCAGAGTCAGAATGTCAATTGCCTACAGTGGATACAAACAGACTTTTCCCAACCAAGGGAAAGTTCAAAAATGACTTGTCATCTTTTTCATGCTTTTTGCTGTAGTTATGAAATGCATACATTACTTTAATAGGATTAATTTAATGCTAATTTTTAATGGACTTTTTTAGTTTTGCATTTTTCTTAAGTTATATTATAAAGCATGCATTTTAGAAAGATAATCATAATTAAAAGTTTAAGGCATAACCATGACCTAATATTTTTCTGATATAAGAAGAAGACTAGATATAAATTAACAGAAAACATGTGATGGAAAAAGTCTAGCTTCTTATAATAAACCCACATAGCTCTTTCCAAGGAGAGTGAGAGTTAGTGACTGAAAGTTTCTTTATTTGCTGAACACGGGGCTGGATGAGAACATTTTGTAGGAGGAGCTAAATTGCTCTCTATAATGAGAAAGAAGAATTTCCAAGGCCCAGGGGAAATTCAAGAGGCAAAGAGACTGAAGTCCTAGATGCTGGGACATCCTTCTCTCGCATAATCTACCTCATCCCCCCCCATCACCTCCCACATGATCAGTAGGAGTTAAAAGAGATTTTGAAGAACAAATGGTTGCAAACGGTTTTCAAGGAATTTTCTCTGTGGTGTATGGTAGACTTCCTTTTCCATGTCATCATCAGGAAATTCTACATTGCTCATTTAATGTTCCCTTTTTTGGGGGGGGGTGTTTCTCTTGGGGTATCCCTGAGTAGAATGAAGCAGCCATTGGTTTATAAGTTTTATGTGTATTAGAAAAATTCTTACTTGATTTTATTAAAAGAAAGTGGTTATAAATTATGAATAGGTATGTAGCGGATGTAAACATGTCTGACCTAGTGTTTAATTAACTATTGTGAACATATACTAAAATGTTCAATTGTACAGCCCAAGTATCATTAAAAGACCAAAGCAAAGTGACAAGCTTAAAAATTTAAGTCATATTTACAAGTTCAATCATATTCACATTTTATTTCAAATCTGGGTGATGTCAAGGTAACCTGTCAGAAGTGCTTAATGCACTGATAGCTTCCACTGTATTAAAATATTATGTATCGATTTTAGGTCTCCCTGTTTTAAAGTTATTTTTGAGACAACTGAATTGCATTTGAAAATGAAACCTGAGACTTTTGAAGAGTCCCTGAAACATGGATTTTCTAAAACCAAGGTTCGAAACAACTTTGCTCAGCGATGTAGACAGTGAAGAACAGTGCAGGACATGCTGCCCTCTGAGAGGGTAGAACCAGCTATGACATGTGTCTGGGTTAAAAGCATGAACTCTGCAGCCAAACTGCCTGGATGTAAGTTTCTGCTCTGTCTCTTACTAAATGTGTGGCCTTAGGCAAGTATCTCAACTTCTCTGTGCTTCTCTTTCCCCATTTGTAAGATAGGGATAAAAGCAGTACTTATCTGAGTTGTAAGGATTCTATGAATTCACATACATAAAGCACTTAGAATATAGCCTGGCACACTTTAAGCACTCTATATACCTTTTACTTGATTAATAAGTCATAATCACTAGCTTCCAGTTCTGCAGGGACTCTTGATCTCCTTTTCCCTTCTTCTTGGCCTAGGGCAAGGGTCTTTAGTAGGGACTCTCAGTTGTACTCAGTCTTGTGGTGGAACAGCATTTATAGGACTGCTACCATAAAAAGCAGGGGGTAAATGCACCGTCTGAGAACTCATCAGTCTTAATCTTATGTAATTTACATTTAAACTATCCTTTGGAGATAAAACTGTCCATTTTAAAAGACAAGTAAAAGAAATTACAATTTGGTCCACAAAACTTACTGCAGAGTCAATTCACCCTACTAGGGACTTTCTATTGTAATTACAGAATATTATTACTAGATTATCTTTTTAGTTTAACATGCATATTGGATTGCATATTTCCTGTTTCATTGGCCAGAAGCTGTTATCCACCCAGCATTTCTTCTTTTTTTTTTTTTTTTGAGTTGGAGTCTCACTCTGTCCCCCAGACTGGAGGCCAGTGGCCACCGCAGCCTCGACCTGCTAGCTCCGGCAATCCTTCTGCCTCAGCCTTCTGAGTAGCCAGAATTACAGGCACGCGCCACCAAGCTCGGCTGATTTTTTTGATTTATTGTAGAGATGAGGTCTCGCCAAGTTGCCCAGGTGGTTCTCGAACCCACGGGCTCAGGCAATCCACTCACCTCAGCCTCCCAAAGCACGGGATTACAGGCTGAGCCACCAAGCCCGGCCACCTAGCATTTCTTATTTGGGATGCGCATGGCACCCATCCTTGTCTAGTCAATATAGTATAATCCCCCAGCTACAGAATTGCACCTATGACACAAGGGCTTTCAGAGTCCTCTCTGGGGCTTTGCAGTTAGAGCTATCAAGAAAGCTCATCTATCCCCTAATTGCCTACCTCTTAACTGCAGACTGAAAGGACTTGAAGCAGCCAACAACCATATTCTTTAACAAACTGAAAAAGAAACTATCTTCAGAATGAAATTAATACACAGGTGAATGCAGTGTGAACACATGGAATAAGAGAGTGCTGACATTGTTTGATACCCTGGATCCAGCCATATCTGAAACTAGAGAACCTCTAAACTTTTCAGGATATAAACTAATAAATTTTATTTTTTACAGAGGCTACTTTGGTTTTGATTGCTTCTGTAGCACGGAATTAAAAGAGTTATAATATACATGCCCATCTGTATAACCCTAATGTGTTCAGCAATTTAACTAATGAGCAAATGATTGCTACAACCAGAACATCTTGGATAGATATAGAGTCAAGGTGTAGGTAAATAGCATTTCAGCTGTCTAATAGAGCATTGTCTCCAAATTCTTCTGGCTCAGAAAGGTAGCAAGTGAGAAAAATCCTTGGGAAATTGCTCACTTCCTCTTTTCCTGTTCCCTATTGGCTCCCACATCACTGTGATGATAAACCCTCCCTGCTCTCCATACCAACGAGAGAATTAGAGCCCTGCCATATGCCTGCTGCTGCCTCTGTGCCCAAAGTAAGTCTCCTCCACAGTGAGTTCCTCACCCTGGATGGGAACTCGGTTCTCAGATGTGTAGCTTGTGAACAACTGGTATGCTAGAATTCTGGGAAGAAAAAAGTGTCTCACAAGCATCCCTAGGCTCTTCTCCATAAGTGCTCCGATAGCTGCCCTTATCTTACCTCTGTCAGCTAATACACTACCCACTTTCACTTAGGAAGTCTACAGATCTCTTTCCTACCCTCCTGACAGCCATTTGAGGCTCTTCAGATATTTAGTTTTTGTTTGCCTGTTTACCTGTGAATAACTGTGAAAGCCTGGGGCTCAAGCCCCAAATTACAAAAAGTTCTTTTTCTTATGCACCAAATTTTATTTTATTTTAGTTGTGGGTACTTGTGAGGATTTACTACATAAGTAAATTATGCACAGGTGAGTCTTTGGCCCTTTCTCCCCCTGATAGTGGACCTGGTACCCAGTGTGTGACTGTGAGCCCTTATCCTTCCTCCTTCCCTCCCTACTTTAGCAATAACCTTAGTAATATCCAGCATCTGTTGTTCCCATCTTTGAGCTCATGTGACCAGTAATCAGGGCCTGCTTAAGAGTGAGAACATGTGGTATTCAGTTTTTTGTTTCTGTAATAGTTCCTTTAGTATGATGGTCTCTAGCTGCTTTCATGTTGCTGCAAAGACATGATTTTATTCTACTTTATTGCTACATAATATTCCATCGTCTACAGGTGCCACATTTTCTTAATCCAGTCCACTTGCAATGGGCATCTATGTTTTTGCTATTGTAAAACTACACCACATTTTAGACATGCTGAGTGTGAGGTGATACGTTTAAACGTGTAAATGACATCTATATCCTAAGAACTAGGAGTCATGCTTCAGGTAAGAAAGTCACTAATACATAAACAACATGGAAAATTTGACTGATGTGTTAAATTTTTATAACATGCAGAGGGATAGTATAAATGTTAACAATCTATTTTAAAACTAATAATACAATATTCATTCAAAAGAAATAGTATCGATTTTTAAAAGAAATCATCATGTACAGATTTTTTTTAATTTTTAATTTTAAAGATGTGGGGTACAACTCAGGATTAGGTATACAAATGTTCATTATGCAGGTATCCTTGTTGATGAGATATGCAGATTTTTAATATATTAATAATCCATTTAATATATGTTATATTGTGATGTGATGAGTTTATTATGTATTAGTACTAAAAAACTGTACCCTGAGACAGAAAACAGATCTCTCTTTTTTTTAAGTTTTAATGTTTTTTATTTTGAATATGTGGGGTGAAATTCAGGGTTAGGTATACAAATTTTTATTATGCAGGTACCCTTGTTGATGAGGTGTGTCCCCCCTTCCCCAGGCAGACTCCCACTACTGCCAGTCCCGCTTTCCTGTCCTGCTCCTGGCAGTTTCCTGCTGCTGCCAATCCTTTTCTTTTAGTATCATGAAAATTGTTCAAGGTCCGCTTATGAGTGAGAATATGCAATACTCAGTTCTTTGTTTCAGAAAACAGATCTCTTAAGGGAGTTGGAAATTTTATGACAAAATGTACACTGAAACCTACCGGATGTAGTGGCTCGTATCTATAATCCCAGCATTAGGGAGACTGAAGCAAGAGAATTGCCTGAACCCAGGAGTTTGCAACCAGTCTAGGTCACATAGTGAGACCACATCTCTACAATATATCAAAACATTAGCCAGGGGCATCGTGGTGTGTGCTTGTAGTCCCAGCTACTCGGAAGGCTGAGGCAGAAGAATCGCCTGAGCCCAGCAGGTCGAGGCTGCATTAGCTGTAATCATGCCACTGCACTCCAGCCTAGGCAACAGTTTGAGACTCTGACACAATATATATATACATATATATACTGAAACCTCTTCTCACATTCTGAAATGCATAGAGATTTGCCACTCAGGAAGTAAAGCACTGTATATATTTTGACTAATAAAAATAAAAGAATGCATTCCCTAAAACCATTGGGATAATTGACCTGGTGTTATAAAATGATAACACCAAGTCATTAAATGTAAGAAAAGTAATTTTATTTTATTAGAAACATTCAGATTTCTCTATTTCATCACTTTGTTTTTAACAATACTCTCCATTTGAAAGTATTTGAGCTTATATAATATTTTAAATATTCAAAGTAGATATAATATGTGTGTATGTATGTATGTATGTGTATATATATATATATATATATATATATATATATATATATATATATATA
>NW_007245835.1:229885-273786 GCF_000164805.1 Carlito syrichta | reverse complement strand
CCTCTTCTCACATTCTGAAATGCATAGAGATTTGCCACTCAGGAAATCATGGGCCCATGATGTATAAATGAATATGCATAAAATTAGAGACTACTCTGTACTCTCATTTAAAACAAAAACCCTTTCAAAGAATACTACAAATTATTACAGATTGAGCCCAATTTTCTACAGATTTTGCATAACAATTTTCTCTCATAATCCAAAACTGCTCGAAGATCATGACATATGTAATCAGTCAGGCAAAGACTATTGTTTTCAATACATCTTATTTTGGCAATTGATACTTTGTGCATTTGATGGCACATTCTTCTATTAAACCAGAACTTGCATCTCAAATCAAGAGATAGGTACTATAATTGCTAACAGAATCATCAACATTCTAGTATTTCAGAATTTTAGTACATTAGCTTTCATGGTAAATCTGCTTTATTTTATTGTGTATAATTATAACAATTGTCAAACAGACCTTTACTCACTGAGATTTTAAAAAAATCAAACATTACTCACTGTGATGAATAAAACTAGCCTGGAAATTAGTATCTTGGTAAAAGTTATATCTTTTCTACTTACAAGCTGTAAAAGCTCTGTGACTTTAGAGAGTAATTTAAATTCTCAGTGCCATTTGCTTTTCTGAAAAATGGGGCAATAATGTTTACCCAAACTCACAAAGTTGCTGAGACAATCAAATTGAGAAATTATATATATGAAAATACTTAAGTACACCCACTGAGAATACTCAGTGACATCACATGTAAGAAAAAATACATGAGGGAAGAGCCAAAAAACCTCAAATTTATTTATAAAAATGTGTATTTATTCTTACATGTTTAAACTCATCACCTTCAAGGTATTCTCCATCCGATGCAACATACCTATTGATTTTTCCACTGCTCAAAACAGTTTTTGAACTCGTGGATTTTGATGCCTTTTGGTGCTTCTGATGTTTTTGGTTCACTTCTTCCACTTTGGCAAAAATTTCCCTTTGAGGACTTTTTTCACCCAGGAAAATAAAAAAAGTTTGCTTGGGGTAAGATCAGGTGTGCAGGGATTGTGGGTCACAGGGGTCATGCCATTTTTGGTCAAAAGCTGCTGAGCACTTAGGGTGGTATTAGCAGGTACACTAAAAAATTGCTCATTTCATAAGGAATCTTCAAAAAAATTTTACCAAATGCTACTTCTCATGACAACATAGCTGGTTCACTGATGTCAGTGGGTTCCTAGAACACTTACTTAGTGAAAAAAAACCTGTGCTACAGGGGGCCCACCCTCCAAAAGATAATTCTGGTTGGGGGCGGCTTTCTGTGTGTTTGTGTGTGTGTGTATGTGTGTGTATAAATATATGTATATATATTTGTTCCCCATACACTTCTTTGGATTTGGGTATTACAGCTTTTAAAAAATGACTTTATTTCCCCTTTGCAATGATAACAAATTTTTTAGAGCCATATGAAGTTTTTATTAAGGAAAATTGCTTTTCAGTGGATTGCCTGAGCCCGCAGGTTCAAGACCCGCCTGGGCAGGAGAGCCCTCATCTCTACAATAAATCAAAAATTAGCCGGGCATGGTAGTGCGTGCCTGTAGTTCCGGCTACTTGGAAGGCTGAGGCGGAAGGATCGCCGGAGCCCAGCAGGTTGAGGCTGCGATGGCCGGGAGCGGCCACTGCACTCCAGTCTGGGCGACAGAGTGAGACTCCAACTCAAAAAAAAAAAAAATAGGAAAATATATATGTAAACATAAAAGGGATATCAGTTGAGAGTTATTTTATGTAACACATTATATTAAATATTTCAGAAAATGCTCTTGTAGTAGAAAAGCAAAAAGTTTTCCTGGAACAAGTTTTGTCCATCTAATCTTTACATGTTTTATACAGTTTCTTTTTTATCCCTAAAATATATTAAAACTTGACTCATGTACCTCCAGAAATTCCTCCAAATCCAAAGCTGAAGAGTATAAGACAATATCAGAGCTCATATTCTCAACCTCGTGTCATTTTCTTTATGGTTCTAACAACAGAGGTACACTGAGAGTAACCTTGGTATACAGGCCTAGCCCAATGCCTTGCAAATGGAAGGTACTGTATATTTCTTGATAGAGTCAAGATTTGTGGAGGGAAGGAGGGGCTGTTGTTTTTGTGGGCTTTTGTTGCTGTTTTATTTAATTTATACAATTAAGGACACAATTTATTACTGAGACTATAAACAGGAAATTGATGTTTCTTCTGAAAAAATCACTTCAATGCCACAGTGAGGCAAGTGCATGTGAGGGTATGCACAGAATACCAAATGGTGTCCAAAAACCTGGATTTTCATGCTCATTCCCAATTCATGTGTGACCTCAGGCAAGTCACTGAGCTTCTGCATAGACTTCCATTTTATTGCGTATAAAGTGAGGCTAATGTCTGCCTCCTCTACCTACAGGGCTGTTGCATGCAAGGCATAATTAAGATCACGTATTGAGAGGACTTTGTAAATTGAAAAGTGCAGTGACAACTGGAAAAGAGAACAAATGCAACTTGCCACAAACAAAGATCTATTATCAGGCAAAACACATTTTCATGGATTGAGAAACATGCTTCACCCCTTTTTGGAAGTCAGTGAAGTAGATATTGCACAGGTTTTCTCACTTTTCCCCAAAACACTGTAGCACTCAGAAACTTTGAGCCACATGATCTTATGTAACTCATGGCTGTAAATAAAGTTTAGGATACATTTTTTCCTGGTATCCTCTCAGTTTATATTTGTGTTCTCTTTTGTGTGGGAAGAGGAGTGACAGAAGTTAAATTGAAACCCTAAACAAATACTGTCTGGATATGCTACTAGAATGTGAGGAAGAAAGGTTTCAGAGAAATGTCTTTGTTGGTTTCATTATAAACCACCCTTCATTCTGCCTTCTTGGTACCTTCTGGTGCTTGTGACTTTCTCCTCAAACATCTAGAAAGCAGCAAATAAATGCCCTTTACAGTAAAGACGCACTCAAGGAGTTGTCTCAAGAACCTGCTTGCTCTTGTAAGAGCTCTTAGGAAGTTCCTCTGAAAATCTCCAACGAATACAAGCATTTTTAAAATCTATTTATTGTCTGTCTACCAGATGCCAAGCTTTTCTATTCCTTGTGACTCTAAAGGGTCCCAATTCATCAACATGAAACTCATGGTTATACTAGGTGTGAGAAGTCAGATATGGAATATGACATGGCATGTGCCTTAAACAGCACAATTAGCCAGTCTACTATAATGTGAAATAATAACCAGGGTTAATTCTTACTAAGCACTTATTCAGTCAGGCACTTTTCCAAGCTCTTTATATACACCAGCTTTTTTAATCCTAGCAACAATCTCAGGAAGTAGATACTATCATTGTCCATTTTACAGATGGGAAATACATGGAATAGAAGAGTAACTACCAAGCATCACATCATTAGTATAAGTTGAAGCTAGAATTTAAACCAGGTAGTCTGGCAACAGAGCACACGCTCTTAACCTCAGAAGTCTGTGGAGTGTAACTGTTACTCCTTTCTGAACATGTCCAACCTCAGTCCTCAGGGGAATCTGACCACAGTTTATAATTCATCAACATGAAACTCACAGAGTATAAAGGTACATATGACAATCAAGAGAAAGGGAAGTAATATTTTGAGTGTCTACTGAGGACTGTAGATAAAATAACTCTACAGGTATGGCATCATTTTCTCTGTTTTATAAATCAGGAAGCCAAGACTCATAGAAACTGTCCAATCTAATTTTAACCATTAGTTCCTTTACATCACAATGTGATATCTCTTTCAAGATCCCTCAGTAGGCATAAGCAATGATGTAAATTAAACTGCAATGATAAAATTCTAGCTACTCATAGGAAAGAATTAATCTTATTTTTTTTAATTGCCACTTTCATTCCAGAGCCAAAATTATGTTTTAGAAATGAGTGGGGTAGGTATGCACTTGCTCCTTGGCATTGGGATAACAAAATGTAGCACAAATCAGGGTCATATGACAACTTCAATTTTGGTCATTTGTATGACTTTTCTATTCCTTGTGACTGTAAAGGGTCCCAAGGAGCAGAAATGTGCTGAAAATAAATCTGTAAGTCTCTATTACTGCTCCTTGCCCATCATCTATGTAGTCTTCTCAGGAGTGCACCACATTTCAGCAAAAAAGCAGTCAAGCTTCCAAGGCAAGATGCCCCATACCCAAGATTTTAGTGTGCAACTTCAATATGCCCTGTACAAGTCATGGCTCTAAAAAGAGGCATAATTCCACCCAATTGTTCTACTTAAAAGGATTCAATAAAATATATTTACAAATGCATGGTCAAGATTAAAGAAACCCATGAGAGATGTTGAAGCTACCAGAAACTAGCAGCAAAAGAAAGCCAATACCATCCCTGGGCTTTAAGAAGCAAGGGAGGTAATGGTTTTATAAGATCCTAGTATGAGCTGGATCATAGAGAAATGATCCCAGTCAGAGTGGGAGAGGATGCAACCACATAGCACCAAAGAGGAAAAATATTTTTTTCTTTTTCTTCTCTCTACTCTCTGCTCTAGTCTACAATGGCTCAGCTGTCATTGCCTTCCATTAGCTAAACTAGAAGCCAGCTGGCAATAGAATCTGAGAAGGACACAGAATGTTTAGGCTGATGTAGCTGATGGGGATAAACAAGCATGGCTCCCTTCCGAGGTCCTGCCATTTCCAGAAAGCTTCAAAAAAAGACTTGATTATTAAAATACCCAAATCCTGTCAGTTTATTCTCAGGGAAATTAGTCTCATCCTTTGTAGTCTTCAACTCCAGGCTGCAAATTCCATCTTTTTTGCCTAGTTTCTCCCATAAGGACCCGTCTCTCTGAAGGTTATCTTCTCAATTTATACCTTGGTGGGCTCCTAAAACAAAATAAGTAGTTCATTTCCTGTGATACAAGAAATCCCAGAACAGGAATGTCTGTTCTTTTGTCTTGAAGAGTATGTAATTTCAGTACGTTTGATTGAGATGTGAGTATATTTGATTGAGATGTGAATTAAACTTTTTAAAAATTTTTATTTTAAAAATGTGGCATACAACTCAGGGTTAGTATACAAATGGTCGTTGTACAGGTAAAGTTTGGGACTCACTTTGGTCCCCATGTCATCTGGTTTCAGATCAGGTACTTTACTGATGAAGTATGTCCCCTCCCCCGACAATTTCTCACTACTGCCAATCCCTTTGTTATAGTATTATGATCATTATTCAGGGTCTTTTATGAGAGAGAACATGTTGTACTCAGTTCTTTGTTTCTGTGATAGATCACTGAATATTACAGACTCTAAATCCATCCAAGTTGCTGCAAAGTTCATAATTTTGTCCTTTGTGGTTGCATAATAGTGGAACCTCATCAAACTGAAAAGCTTCTGCAAAACCAAAGTGAATTAAACTTTTAAAAAATTTTCCTTTAGAAGTGATAAGACAAACTGAGGTATGTTAAAATTGCTATGCAGGGGAAGTTTTTCAGAGGGCCTTATTACGTAAGGGTAAACATATGAGTTGAACTTACATATGAGATAAGAAGCCAATATGATAGAATGTAAAGAAACACACACAGGAATGATTGCACAGGTCATGTTCTCCACAAGCTTCTTAAAGTTGTGAAAAAAAAAAACAAAGCCATTTCACAATATTCAAGTAAATGTGCACATTGAGAGTTTTGTCAGTTAACTCTGTTGAAACCTCTACATTTTCCTGCACAGTTGGTAACAATTTACCATTTTATATGTTTTACCTTTTCATCAATTAGCTTTTATCACTATTATGAAAGGTATCAAACTTCTATCCAATAAATTTTCAAATTTTTTTTCCCTCTTCTTCTCTATTCTTTACAAAAATACACAAAGAAATGAGATATTGTAGTGTGAGTGTAATTGACAGTTGGAACTGAAGTACTCAATCTCAAACCAGGAATAAGAATAAGAGGAAAAAAAAGTATATAAGGGCTATCACCAATACCGGGTCTACATTCCCCAGAACTATAAGAAGTAATGACCTCAAACAGTTGCAAGAGTGTCATTTTCATTGTCAAATAGATAATTAAGACCTAAAATTATAGATCATATTTTTATGAACAAAAAGCAACCTTTTAATGACTTCATCTTCTAGCTGCAATACTGTCTTATTCCAGTGGTGTCTCATCTCATGTATAAAAACTTTTGACTGTGACTGTGTGCTGCTAATATATTTATAAATGTTTAAAATGCACAATTATTATTTGCTAATATACAAGGCTAAAATATCAATTTAGGGTGAGAGTCATCATATACATATGCTAGTGATTTTGAATCTATATATAATTTGAATTCAGGAAGAGAACAAGTGCATTAAACCTTATGAGATTGATACTTATTCATCTTTTAATAAGAAGCTAGCCAAAAGTTTATACAATTGAATTTGTGAATATGCCTTTTTTATTGTTTTTGTTTACTTATGTTTCTTGAATTACAACTATGATTCCATTCTTTTTCCACAGTGGGAATATTTTGAAGTCATCTTCCGACATCATTAAAATAATATAAAATTATTTGTGAATCCATTTAGTCAGGGACACATAGGTTTCAATATGTCATTACTACTAGCCACCAAGTCCTGAGCACACACACAGAGAAGAATGGCAGCTATAGTCCATATTTTAAATATTAATATACTTTAAAATAAGTATATACTCAACTTTCATTATTTACAGTAGTTATGTCTTGTAAAGTATCCATGAACACTGAATTAGTAAATATTGAATCATTGTTCTTAGGAGAAAGACGAGTTTCCTATAAATCTCTGTTCATATTTTCATCAACCAATCAATACATAACCTTGTTTTATGTGTGTTTCTATTTAAAGACAATTTATATTGCATACTATTCTGTTGGTTAATTAACATGAACTCATAGTCAACTCATTGAATCCATGGCAATGCACCTAAAAGAAATGTATTTAACACACATATTTTCTTTTTTTTAGTACATATTTTTTATTTTAAAATTGTGGGGTTCAGTTAAGGATTAGGTGTGCAAATATGAATTGTGCAGGTACCCTTGTTGATGAGGTGTGCCCCTCGGTCCCCAGATAGGTATTGACTACCGTTAATACCACCTCCCTTATCCCCTGCTCCCGCCATAGTTTCCCGCCACTGTCAAGCCATTTCTTTTTCTTTTTTTTTTTGAATTGGAGTCTCTGTCGCCCAGACTGGAGTGCAGTGGCCGCTCCCGGCCACCGCAGCCTCAACCTGCTGGGCTCCAGCGATCCTTCCGCTTCAGCCTTCCAAGTAGCTGGAACTACAGGCATGCGCTACCACACCCAGCTAATTTTTTGATTTATTATAGAGATGAGGTCTCACCAAGTTGCCCAGGTGAGTCTCGAACCCACGGGCTCAGGCAATGCACTCACCTCGGCCTCCCAAGGCGCGGAATTACAGGCTGAGCCACCGAACCTGGCTAATCTTTTTCTTATGGTATTACGATAGATGTTCAAGGTCCACTTACGAGTGAGAACATGTGATATTCAGATCTTTGTTTCTCTGAGAGATCACTCAGTAATATAAACTCTAATTCCGTCCAGGTTGCTGCAAAGTTCATGATTTTGTTCTTTTTTATGGCTGCATAATATTCCATTGTGTATATGTATCACATTTTTTTAATCCAGTCCTCTTTTGATGGACAGCATGGTTGGTTCCATGATCTTGCTATTGTGAACATTGCTGCAATAAACATACGTGTGCAGGTATCTTTTTTATAGAGTGATTTGAGTTCTTTAGGGTATATTCCCAGTAGGGGGGTTGCGAGGTCATGTGGAAGGTCGATTTTTAGAGCTTTTAGGAATCGCCACACTGATTTCCATAGAGGCTGCACTAGTTTACACTCCCACCAACGTGTAGAAGTTTTCCCTTTTCACCACATCCTCTCCAGCATCTGCTATTTTTTGAGTTATTGATAATGGCCATTCTGACTGGAGTTAGGTGGTATCTCAGTGTAGTTTTAATTTGCATTTCCTTGGTGACTAGTGAGGTTGAACATTTCTTCATGTATCTGTTGGCCACTCGTATGTCTTCTTTTGAGAAGTGTCTGTTCATGTCTTTTGCCCACTTTGTAATGGGGTTGTTTGTTGTTTTCTTTTCAGCACATTTGAGTTCCTTGTAGATCCAAGATGCTAGGCCTTTGTCAAACCTAGAGTTGGCAAATACATTTTCCCAGTCTGTGGGCTGTCTCCCTGCTCTCTTGATGGTTTCTTTGGCTTTGCAGAAGCTTGTCAGTTTAATAAGGTCCCACTTGTCTGTCTTGTCTCTTATGGCCTGTGCATTTCGGTTTTTGCTCAGGAATTGGATGCTGGTTCCAACTTCCATAAGGGTGTGTCCTGCATTTTCTAAAGTTCTTATGGTTTGAGGTTTTACATTTAGGTCTCTGATCCATTTAGAGTTATTTTTGTGTATGGGGATAGGTAGGGGTCTTGTTTGAATCTTCTGCATGTGGTCAGCCAGTTTTCTAAGCACCATTTACTAAATAAATTGTCCTCTCCCCAGAGGTGGGTGTTGGAGGCTTTGTCAAAGATAGTTGGTTGAGAAATTGAGGTTTTGTTTCTGGAACCTCAATTTTATTCCATTGGTCTATATGCCTGCTCTCGTACCAATACCAAGCTGTTTTGATTATTGTAGCTTTATAATAAGTTTAACGTCTGGTGGTGTGATACCTCCTGCCTTGTTTTTGTTTTTTGATGAGGATTGTTCTGGCTATTCTTGGTCGTCTGTGTTTCCATATGAATTCCTGTGTTGTTTTTTCTAGGTCTCAGAAGAATGTTGCTGGTAATTTGATGGGTATTGTATTAAATCTGTAGATTGCCTTAGGTAAGATGGACATCTTCACAATGTTGATTCTTCTAATCCATGAACATGGGATATTTTTCTACTTGTTTGTGTCATCTTGATTTTTTTGAGCAGTATTTTGTAGATTTCATTGTAAAGGTCTTTCACATCTCTGGTTAGGAAGATGCCAAAGTATTTCTTTTTTTTTTTTTTTTTTGTGGCTATTGTGAATCAGATTGTGCTTTTTATTTGGGTTTCTGTTTATTATTGGTGTAAAGAAATGCGACTGTCTTTTGCACATTTATTTTAGACCCTGAGACTTTGCCTAAGTCCTTTATCAATGCATGGAAGTTTTTGACAGATTCTCTTGGGTTTTCAAGGTACACAATCATGTCATCTGCAAAGAGAGATAACTTGACTTCCTCTTTTCCTATTTGGATACCCCTGATCACCTTCTCTTTTCTGATTACCCTAGCCAGGACTTCCAATACTATATTGAACAGGAGGGGTGAAAGTGGGCATCCTTGTCTTGTTCCAGTTTTCAGGGGAAATGGTTCTAATTTTTGTCTGTTTAGGAGTATGCTGGCTTTGGGTTTCTCATAGATGGCTTTTACTATTTTGAGGTATGTTCCACATATGCCTAGATGTTTGAGGGTTTTTATCAAAAAGGGGTGCTGTATTTTACCAAAAGCTTTTTCTGCATCTAATGATATAATCATGTGGTTTTTGTTTTCACATCTGTTGATGTATTTAATTACATTTATGGTTGTATGAATTTTGAACCAGCCTTGCATCCCAGGGATGAAGCCTACTTGGTCATGATGGATGATTTTTGAGATATGTTATTGAATCTGGTTTGCTAGGATCTTGTTGAGAATTTTAGCATCTATGTTCATCAAAGATATTGGCCTGTAGTCCTCTTTCTTTGTTGGGTCTTTACCTGGCTTGGGTATCAATGTAATGTTAGCATCATAAAATGATTTGGGGAGAATTCCATCTTTCTCAATTGCCTGGAGTACTTTCAGTAGGATTGGTATCAGTTCCTCCTTGTATGTTTTGTAGAATTCTGCTGGAAAGTCATCTGGTCCAGGGCTAATTTTTGTAGGTAGTTTTCTTATTACACAGTCCATTTCCTCAATTGTTATTGGTCTATTTAGGGTCTCAATTTCTTCTTGTTTCTACCTAGGCAGGTTGTGTGATGTCAGAAAGTCCTCCATTTCCTTAAGGTTTTCAAGTTTGTTTCCATACAAGTATACATAGTAGCCACTACTGATCTTTTGTTTTTCTTCAGGGTCAGATGTGACTTCATTTTTTGTGTTTCTGATTGTGTTTATTTGGGCTTTTCCTCACTTTTTCTTGGTCAGTCTAGCTAGGGGACCATCAATCTTGTTTATCCTTTCAAAGAACAAGCTTTTCGTTTCATTGTTTTTTGTATTATCTTTTTGTCTTCAGTGTCTCAGATTTGGGTTTTTATTTTGGTGATCTGGATTTTTCTGCTGAAGTTAGGGTTTTACTGATCTTGCTTTTCCACTTTCCTTAGGTGACTTGTAATTTGTGATTCTTCCATTTTCTTCAAGTACCTTTTTAGAGATATGAATTCCCCTCTTACTACAGCTTTCATGGCATCCCAGAGATTTTGGTAAAATGTTTCTTCAATTTCATTTGTCTCCAGGTATCTTTTAATCTCTGTTTTGATTTCATCATTGACCCAGGAGTTGTTTAGCATAATGCTGTTTAGTGTCCATGTCTTTGTGGATTTGGGGGGAACCTTGTTGGTGCTGATGTTCATTTTTATTCCACTGTGCTCCGAGAACACACATATTTTCTCTAAGGCACACTACAACCTACTTACACTTAAGGACAATATACAGCACTTCAGTTTTACATTTGGGGACCATTTAAAACAGCAATCACCAATAAAAAAAAAAGGTCAAAAATGCAAAACCAGGGCACTAAATTGACCACATAAAGGACATCTGCTACAGTATACAAACTGAAAGAAGAAAACAGAACAGTGGCTTGTTTGACCTCAGCAGGGAATGTGCCTATCTGGTAACTCCAAATTTTTGTAACTCTGTACATGTTTGCAAATGACCATAAAAGCACTTCAAGTGTTGATTTGGGATTTACTAATAAATTTTAGCTAGTAGGTAAATTCTCAAATAAGCATCCACATATAGTGACAATCATTTTATATACTGAATTTTTTAATGGCTAATACAACTGCACTTAACTTTAAAAACCTCTGCATTACTCTATTAGTGTGCTAAAAGTATGTTTTGGAGAAAGACCTGAGTCTTGTTGCTGCAAACGACACCTCCCTCCTACCCTTTCCACATAGCATGTGATAACCCACATTGCTGTGCATAGCAGTGTTTGTTATGGGCACCTGGAAAAGAAAAAGAAAATTTGGTTGAATGAGAACAGCAGAAGGGAGAGTGATAGAGGTTCAATGAATTGTATACAGTTGTTTTTGTATGGTAATGGATTGGGCTTCCACGTTTAGGAGAGAGTAATTTCTAGGAGTAATGGCAGTAGTATTCACTTGGAAAAACTGTTCAAAGAATTATGGCAGGAAGCAGAGAAAATTTTTCCAGAAAGATTTCTGTAGATTCTTGGTGATACAAATAGAGTAGTGTTTGAGAGAAGGCTATTTTTGCCTGTTCTGTTAATTCCCATGGAAATTCAGCAGACCCTCTGCACTCTGAGGATTGTATGCTTGGGAACATCTGGAATCAGCACATTGGAATGAGCATAGTCTTTGTCAAGGCAGACAGAGAGACCAGGGAAGCTTCTCCAAGGCTGCACAGAGATGAGTGGGTGATAGAACAAAAGAGAAAAAATAAGTAGGAGGAATAGTGATAAATTTTAGTTCTCTGAATTCATCCCTAGGCAGATAATCCTTTGAGGACACCCATAAATAATTGGGAACACACCAAAGTTGATGATTTTCTGACAAGCAGTGCAATGAGAATTTGTGCTTCCATAATTTGGTCCTTCAAGTAACTACAGAGTTTGGTGTATCTGTAACACAGAGAGGAGGTTGTCCCCGGTGTGCCATGGAGTTGGCTAAGGAATGAGAACAGGTCTTCAGACTTGTCAAAGGGAACCTCATTTGTTAAATACTGTAGAAGTTGTTTTAATGCTTGTTAAATCAGTCAATACAAAGTCAGATTGCTGAGAAAAAATGAAGCTAGCAAATGATATTATTTAAAGAAGTTTGGCAAAGTCAAAAAAGATATATCTGTTGTCTGACAAAAACTGACACTCAGAAGAAAAGTTTCACAAATTAAAATTAGGAGGTTGTACCTGTATTTCTGGGTGATAAATAGCAACTTGTTGATGGAAAAGGAGAGGTTAAATATATGTGATAAAGGAAATAAAGGAAGCAATTATTGGATTGACTTTTATTTTAAGAGCATATTTTAAATTTAGTAGACCTGCACCAGGATAGAGCCCTTCATTTATGTATTCACTCATTCAAACAACATTCACAGGGCACTAATTTTTGCTAGGCATAGTGATACCAGAATTAATGAAAGAGACGCATCCCCACCCCAGTAGAGTTAATACATCACAGGGCAATAAAAAGTCATGTGTAATGCAATGTGAAAAGTGCTGGGATATGGGAAATACCAGGCCTTGAAGAAAATAGGAAATACACCTATCTCACCCTAATCCAGACGAGCATATATAGGAAGAGACATGTAACCTATATCCTGGGCAAAGGTAGATGTGATAAAGAAGGAAAAAGAAGACTCTGGGTGGTGAATGTTCAGTAGCTTGGAGAAGTGAGGACAATGTGTATGGGAAAAGTAGGACAATTGGTGTTTTTAGGAGAAGTATCTCCAGGCTTAAATGGTAAGAGATGAGTTGAAAAAATAAGCAGGGGTCATGCAAAGCCTTATAAACTATGTTAAGGAGACTGGGCACCATTCAAGTGCAATGAAGAGTTCTCAATGAATTTCAAATAAAAAAATAACAAAATCAGACTTGAGTTTTAGAAAGGTTACTATCTACAACTTCCTCACTACAGTTTCCCAGTTAGAGACCTTGTTAAAAGTGATCCTTTATTTGAAAGTTCTGCATGTCAGAAGCATATTCTGGCTCAGAATGTATTTTGCTTAGTAGTTCCTCATCATTAACCCTTAAAAATTTTTACTGAGGACTAAAGAAACAAAGCCTAGGTAATTAACACAAGAGTCACAATCAAATCCTCAAGGTTCCTTCACACTATAGGAGAGTCAAATGTGAATAAATTTTCCTGATAGATTGCTACAGTAAATCATTTTTTCACATTCTCACAGGAGCATGATGCCGAGTTTTTAAAATTTCCATTTTATGACCCTGATCTCAAAGTCAGATCCTTGAGAATAAGACAATACAGAATTGGCAAAGTTTTATAAAGTACCAGCCTTAACTAGATCTTAGAATGAAAAATAACAATATCTTTTCTGAGATGAAGTCTTCAAGAAATTTTCTAATCCTGAGACACTAATAGAGATTCTTGTATGTAATTTTTCTAGTGTCTTGTTATTGTACCTGTCCATGTTCTGTTGCTCTTTTTTTTTCTTATTAACTGATTGAAACATGGATAGCAGTATGGGCAACACACACTTTTGCAAAGCCAAGCCTACTTGCTGGGATTTTTCTTAATTACACAAACTTGTTTTTTTAACTTCAAAGGTACTTCAGCAGATTTATTACATGAGTATATTGCATGATAGTGAGGTTTGAGCTTCTATTGAACCCATCAACCCCGAAAAGTGAGCATGGTACCCAACAGGTAGTTTTTTAGCCACAGCGCCTTTCCCTCTCTCCCACTTTAGGAGTTCCCAGTGTCTGTTGTTCTCATCTCTATGTCCTTGTGTACCCTATTACACAATGTTTAGCTCCCACTTACTTTTTAATTAGTCCTACAATCCTCCTGCAGAAAGATGCTTGAAATGCTTTGTTGCTTAAGGTGCTGTGTGTCGACATGTAAACTTAATGAGAATTGTTACCTCCATTTACATTGCAATTCTGTTTCTTGTGCACTGTCTTGCCCCTTCTTTCTCCACTTTAACACACACACATACACATGGGGAGGGGGATACATAAAACAAGTTTTACAAAGAACCCACAAGAGTTTGAAATCAAAATATGTCTATTATATTCCAATTCAAACTGCTGATTGAGACAGAGATAAAGAATAAAGTTACCCTTAAATATTTGAAATATAAATATTTCTCATACTTCTGTGTTGAAGCTTGAGAGCCACAGATGTGCATGTAGCCAGTAAAGGTTAGAACAGGGAAGATGATTTAGCAACTTTTTTAGGCTGGTCACTGTGTATATTTATACATATGCCTACTTTCCCTAATATCCTCACCCCCAATCCATAGAATGTTTCTGGGCTTTGTTTTTGTTTTTGATCCAAGAGACCCACATACATGTTCATTACATGGACATATTATGTGGTGGTGGGATTGATTTGGTCCCAGGTGGTCCATTCCCCAGATACTGAACATTGTACCTTATAGGTAGTTTCTGAACCTTGCCCACCTCCTCCCTCATTGGTGCACCCAGTGTCTATTATTTTCATCTTTGTGACTGTTTAACCCCTACATATGAGTGAAAACATGCAGTGTTCTGTTTTGTTTTTGAGTCAGTTCACTTAGTATGATGATCTCCAGTTCCATTCATGTTGCTGCAAAGAACATGACTTCATTCTTTTTATGGCTGCATTGCATCCCGTGGTGTGTATATACCACAGTTTCTTTATCCAGCCAACCGGTAATAGGCACTTAGGTTGATTTCATGATTTGGGTATTATGAATAGTGCTGCAATGAATGTACAGATATCTGTTTTTATATATATTGATCTATTTTCCTCTGGGTAGATCTCTAGTAGTGGGATTACTGGGCCAAATGGTAATTCAATTTTTAGTTCTTTGGGAAATCTCCAGACTGTTTTCCGTAGAGGTTGAACTACTTTACAATCCCATCATCAGTGGGTGAGCATTCACTTTTCTCTGCAACTGAGCCAACTTCTGTTGTTCTTTGACTTTCTAGAAGTAGCAATTTTGACTGGAGGTGATATCTCATTGTGATTTTAATCTGCATTGCTCTGATGATTAATGATGTCAGGCTTTTTCTCATATGTTTGTTGGCTGTGGGTGTGTGTATGTGTGTTTATTAATTTATTTAGAAGTGTCTACATGGTCTTTGCCCACTTTTTTATGTGGTTATTTGTTTTTGTTTTTTCATGTTAAATTGTTTGAACTCCTTGTAGATTCTGTATATTAGCCCTTTGACTGAGGCATGCATAACTCCCACTCAGTACAATTTTTGTTTACTCTGTTGATTATTTATTTTGCTGTACAGAACTTTTTAAATTTTATTAAGTTCTGTGTTGTGTATTTTAGTTTTTGTTGCAATTGCATAAATTATTTGTCTAGATCAACATCCAGAAACGTTTCCTAGATTTTCTTCTAGAATTTTTATAGTTTCAGTTCTTACATTTAAGTCTCTGATACATCTTGAATTATTTTTTGTATATGATGAGAGAAAAATGTCCAGTGTCATTCTTCTGCATATAGCTAACCAATTTTCTCAGTACTATTTATTGAATAGGGTGTCCTTTCCCCCTTTGTTTATGTTTATAAGCTTTGTCAAAAATCAGTTGGTTGTAGGAAAGCGGTTTTATTTCTGAGTTCTCTATTCTGTTCCATTGGTCAATTTGTCTATTCTTGTACCAGTACCATGCTATTGTAGTTACTATAGCCTTATAGTATAAGTTGAAGTCAGGCAGTGTAATGAGTCCACAATTGTTTCTTATAATTCCTTTGACTATTCAGGCTCTTTATTGCTTCCATATAAACCTTAGGATTGTTTTTTCTAGTTCTGTGAAGAACAAAGTTGGTATTTTGATCAGGATTGTATTGAAACTGTACAGTGCTTTGTGCAATATCGTCATTTTAACAATATTGATTCTTCCAATCTATAAACATGGGACTTTTTTATTCATTTGTATTATCTATGATTTCTTTCACCAGTGTTTTATAATTCTCCTTGTAGAGGTCTTTCACTTCCATAGTTATGTATAATCCTAGATATGTGTGTGAGTGTGGATGTGTAGCTGATATGAACAAGATTGAGCTCTTCATTTGGTTCTTAGCTTGAACACTGTTGGTGTATAGAAATGCTACCATTTCTTTTATACTGATTTTGTTTCCCAAGACTTTACTAAAGTTATTAAGTCTAGAAACTTCTTGGAGAAGTCTTTAGGGTTTTCTAGGTATACAATCATGTCATCCATGAATAAGGATAGTTAGACTTCCTCCTTGCTGATTTGGATACCTTTTATACCTTTCTCTTGCTAAAACTTCTAGTATGGTGTTAAATAAGAGTGGTGAGAATGGGCATCTCTGTCTTGTTCTTGTTCTGAAGGGGAATGTTTTCAACTCTTCCTGTTAAGTGTAACATTGGCTTTTGGTTTTTCATGAATAGCTGTTATTATTTTGAGAGATGTTCCTTCAATGCCCAGTTTGTTGAGGGTTTTTTTATCATAATGGCCTGTTGGATTTTGTTGAATGCCTTCTCTTCATCTATTGAAATGATTATATAGTTTTCTTTTTCTTCTATTTATGTGGTATATAACATTTATTGATTTGCAGATATTAAAACATCTTTGCATCCCTGAAATAAAACCCACTTGGTCATGATAAATAATTTTTTTGATACTCTGTTGAATTCAGTTTGCTAGTATTTTGCTAGGGATTTTAGCATCCATATTCATCAGGAAAACAGGTCTATAGTTTTCTTTTTTGTTGTATTCTTACCTGATTTTACTATCAGTGTGATACTGGTTTCACAGAATGAGTTAGGGAGGAGTCCATCCTCCTCAATTTCTGGAATGGCTTCAGTAGGATTGGCACCAACTTTTCTGTGTACATCTGATAAAATTCAGTTGTAAATCCATCTGGTCCTGGGCTTCTTTTTGTTGGTATATATTTTATTGTTGATTCAATTTTATTGCTTTTTATTGGTCTATTTAGGGTGTCTCTTATTTGTTTAGTTTTGTATGGTTCCAAGAATTTACCCATCTCCTCTAAGTTTCCCAGTTTGTAGCCTTAGAATTATTCATTGTAGTCCCTGATTATCATTTTTATTTCTGTGGTATCAGTCACTATGTTCTCTCTGTCATTTCTGATAAAATTTATTTGAGTTTTCTCTCTTTTGTTCTTGCTTAGTCTAGTTAGTAGTCTGTCAATTTTGTTTATCTTTCCAAAAGACAAACTTTTTGAGATGTTGATCCTTTGTATCTTTTTGGGGGGGATGGATCATTAAGTTCTGCTCTGATCTCTGTCTTTTCCTTTGTTCTGCCAGCTTTTGGTTTAGATTATTCTTGATTTCCTAGTTCTTTGAGGTGCAAAGTTAAGCTGATAATTTCTGACCTCTTGATCTTTTTGATGTAGTTGTTTAATGTTGGAAACATTCCTCTCAGAACTGCTTTTGCTGTAACCCAGAGCTTTTGGTATGTTGTGTCACTATTTTCATTTGATTCAATGAATTATTTTATTTGTGTCTTAATTTCATTGTTTACCCAAGGGTCATTCAAGAGAGTTGTTCAGTTTCCATGCAGTGGTGTAGTTTTTGGAGCTTTATCTTAGTGTTGATTACTAATTGTATTCCACTGTGGTCTGAGAAAATGCTTGACATAATTTTGATGTTTTGAACTTATTAAGATTTGCTTGTGGCCAAGGATATAGTCTATTTTGGAGAATGTTTTGTGTAGTGATGAGGAAAATATATATTCTGTAGTTGTTGGATGGAAAGTTTTGTAGATATCTATTAGGTCCATTTGGTCTGTAATTTGTTTAAGTCTAGTGTTTCTTTATTAATTTTCTACTTTGAGATCTGTCTAGTGATGTCAGGTAGGATAATGCAGTCACCCACTATCATAATATTGTTATGTTTTTGGAGGTCCGGTAGTGTTTGCCTCATGAATTTGGGTGCTCTAGTGTTTGGTGCATATATGTTTAAAATGGTTAAATCTTCTTGTTGAATTTCACCCTTTATCATTATATATAATGTCCTTATTTGTCCTTTTTTACTGTTTTTGGTTTAAAGTCTTGGTTGTCAGATAGAAAGCTATTCCTGTTTGGTTTTGTTGTCCATTCGTCTGACATAATCATTTTCCACCTATTTTCTCTGATTCTGTAGCTATGTTTGCCCAGGAGGTAGGTCTCTTATATTCAGCATATGATAGAGTCTTGGGGTTTTTTTAAATCCAGTTTTCCACTCAGATTCTTTTAAGTGGAGTATTTAGTCCATTTACATTCAGGGTTAATATTGATATGTGAGGCTTTGTTCCTGACATTGTATTGTAAGCTAGCTGACTTGGGGATTCTAATGTGGACTTGCTGTATAGACACTGTGAGCTTTGAAGTTATGTGCTGTTTTGTGATAGCCAGAGTCATAATTTCCACTTCCAAGTTTAAACTCCTTTGAGTATCTCTGTTAGGGCTGGCTTAGTGGTGACAAATTCCCTCGGTATCTGTCTGGGAACAACTTTGTTTGTCCTTCATTTATGAAGCTGAGTTTGGCTGGGTACATAATTCTTGGCTGGATTTTATTTTTTCTTTAAGGAGATTGAAAATAGGTCCCCATCATCTTCTGGCTTGTAGGGTTTCTGCTGAGAAGTCTGCTGTTAGTTTGAAGTTATTTTTTTTATAAGTGATTTGGTGCTTCTCTATTTCTACTCTCAGGATATTTTCTCTCACATTGAGTTTGAAGAATCTACACCACTGGTGAGGTTCTTTTTTGTGATATATCATGCAGGAGTCCTTTGGACTTCTTGTATCTGGAAGTCTAGGTTTCTCCTGAGAAAAGGGAGATTTTCTTGAATTATTTCTTCAAATGTATTTTTTCATATTTTTTACTTTAACTTCTTTCTCTGGAATGCCTATGATTTGCAAGATTGGCCATTTTACATAAATCCATTGTTCTCTTTGCTCATTCTTCTTGATTCCTTTTTCTTTATTTTTGTCTGAATGAGTTAGTTCAAATAGACTGTCTTTTGTCTCTGAGAGTCATTCTTTCTAGTCTACTACTGTGGCTTTGTACTGTGTTTTGTATCTCCTTTAATGTGTTTTTTTAGTTCTGTTTTTTTTTTAAGTTGTCAAACTCTCTTTTCATCCCCTGCATTGTTTTGCTAATTTATTTGAGTTGGTTATCAGCTTTATTTTACATCTCATTGAGATTCTTTACAATCAATCATTATCTGTCATATCAAGAATTTTATTGTGGTTAGTTTCTGTTGTTAAAGAATTAGTAAGTTCCTTTGGAGGGGTAAGACTGTTTTTCATACTTTCAGAGCTGTTTCTCTGATTCTTTCTCTTTTGGATGAACTACATGGCTATTCTTTGTGAGTTCCTTTGATGTAGATAGCCTGTGTATGCAGGCTTTTCCAGGTGTTGGCTGGAAGTGTGTGCTGGTCCACTGCTTCCTGTGAGGTAGGGGGTGGTAGGGGTCTTAGGAGACTTCACTTGCTCCTCAGCATGTACGCTGGTATGAGAAAATTACCTATTTTAATGCATCATTCAATCTTTAGGCCAGCAGGTATCACCTGTAAGTATGGACTGGCTACTGCCCATGTGGTTGAATATTTACTTGATCCTTATTAACTGGAAGAAATGCTTTGTTGTCTTAGCAGTGAACTTACCTGCAGAGTACACTGTGGTCTGGGTTCTTAGTTTAGCTCCAGTGAAAAGATAACTAAAATGGACAGGGCCAAACCAGGCAGGTTCCACCTGCGAGACCACTGATGTCAGGCACAGTCATCTGCTCTGAGACTGGGTATGGTATAGTCTCTGAGTGCCCAGAAATATGCTTTGGCTAGGTGTTAGCAGACCTCTGTTTCCTTGAGTTCTCTACTCAAGAAGGGGAGGGTGGCCTGAGTTCCTAATCTAGATGAATGGGAGTTCTAAGTACCTGGGAGTATGTCTGGGCAATGAGCAGAGAAAGCAGCACAGCACCAAGGACTCTACTTCTGAGAGGAGGAGTGGCTCAGTCTTAGACCCCAGGTGACTGGGTGAGGTAGGGCATGGAGAACAGGAGTCATGAATGGTTGCCAGGAAGGATGGGCAGCTTAAACTACTAATCTGGGTGTGTAAGGATGGGGGCCACCTGAACCTTGGTGCTAGCAGTCTACATTTCCCTGACAGACTTGGACTGTGGTGCCTTGCAATGACACCTGCAGCTTGATTCTGGGTCACAGTACTTAACTTGGTTTCAGGTCTCACTACTTGGGAGACATTACTAGATCAAGAACTCTCTGCTACTCAGGCTGCTAATTCAAATACAGAGTGAAGTCCCTCCTGCACTCTCCTGTCACTTAGACTGCTTTCTCAGTTATGCAGCAGTGGGAGGAGTCTTCCTTTTCCTAGTATTACTTGGGAATGCCACCTCAGCTAGTCTGGAAAGGAAGCTGGCATTCTTAACAGTGGTGCTCACTGAAGAGTTCCAAGTTGCAAAACTACCTGGGCTATAAGACTCAGTGCTCATGAGAAACCGTATCTGTAGCAGTTCACCTTCTGCTCAAGATGTAGGTTCCAGAGCATGGGAGTGAGAGAACCTGCTAGGTTCTTGTTATTTCATCTGATTTTTTGGGTGTTTCTTGATATTGCTAGGGCCTCTTGCTACCACTGCCAAGAAGGGTGAGACAGGGTGGGGTACCTAGAAAGTAGCACACAGAGACTGATTCCAGATCAAAACTCTGACCTTGACAGTCTTCTCTCTGGGAGGAAAATGTGGCTTGTGGGTTTCTCCCGCAGCTGTTAGCTGCAGGCTGGAATGAGCACAGGTTCATTCCCAAACTCTGGGGTGAACTTCTTGCTCCTTCTTTGAACTGGGTGTGGGAAGCCCCTCTCCCACTTCAGAGTGAACAGTACTGTCTCAGCAGAAACCACGTACCTGCAGAGGTTGCTGCTGATGTGACAGTAAACCTTGATTAAAAATGGTGTCTTCCTCAGCAACCCAGATTTGGAAGAGGTATTTCCCTCTCATCAACTCTCAGCCTCCCCCTGAAACAGCTCCAGGGCCCAAGAGAAATGGTATGTTCTTCCATGGCCCAAGTTACACAGATCCCTGATTAGAAGATACTCAGAGGGGAATTTTCAGTCCCATTCCATGATTCAAGTATGACACGTTTTTCTGTGGAAGAGTTGTGGAGGCTTTTTGCCCATTCTCTCATCCCTGAGATCTGGGGTGTCCTCTGCCATTCTGATATTTGTTTACTTTCTTGGATTTGGGTTCTCTGTGTTGGATTTTCCACACTATTTCACACTGTTCTTAAGGATAAGGCATGCTTAGAAGCCTCTGATCTTGAGGGAAAAAATGTGTTTTTATCTTAATTTTTAGTCCAGATTTTCGTATTTGTCACATTATGAATATGTGCGTTTTTTTCTTTTGAGCCTGGAAACTTTTAGTTATATGTATTATCTAAAGAGAAATTAACCTAATTGTGCTTCAACTTTAATAATCATTGCATTTCCCTAAGTAGATGTAAGCAACATTTTTTAAAGGGTCCCCTTTGTCTTAAAGAAGTAGATGAAAGACTGGTAGTTGTGTAATAAAGTTTAAATAACCTCTAAGGAGACACTATTTTGTTACATACCAGTTTATGTTTTAATTGAAAAAAGTAGCTGACCAACTAAAATGTTGCCAAAAGTATTAAGGTTATTGCTGCTTGATAGCATTTTATTCTATTGTGTGTGTGTGTGTGCGCACACGCACGCCTGTGCGAGTGTGTGATTTACAATGTATTTATTTCCCCGCTTTTATATCTGTGAGACATGAATGAGACCCCATAAAAGTCAGACTGACATGATACTACTACTAGTAATAAATACAGGTTTGATGTTAACCATGTGTCAATTCATTCTCCACCCATTTTACAAGATAAATCTAAACTCCCTTTTATAACCTACAAGGTCATGACTCATCTGACCATGACCTCTCGCTGTGTGGTATACACTCAGGCATTGAAGATTCCGTTTCCCTGCTCAAAGACACAATTACCTAAGAAGCTGAAGGCAAGAGGTAAAGGTGAAAGGCCATTTCTAATCTGTTAGGTCTCAACTTAAAGATTAAGTTGAGTCTGATCACACCACTTGATGTGGGGCACCATAGTTACCACATATCTCAAGACCCTGTGTTCTTGCTTTTTAATTAAAATATATTAACAAATTAGTGACTATATTATTTGCATCTTTCCTCTTTCTTTTCCATTTCCAGCCAGACTCTAAGCTCCACTGCTGTACCACAGTACCTAGCTTCATGTGTGGCATGGAGTAGGTTCTCAGTCATACCTTTTAGTGCATAAAACAAGACGCTGCTCTGGGTACCTTTAACATAGTTTTCTGTCTGCAGATGAGAAAACTGAGGCACAGAGGAGTACTTTATATGCATGATATCATGGTAGTTAATGGGCAGCAGAGCTGGTATGGGAGAACCACATTTCTCTTTGACCCAAGGCCTTTGCTCGTCTGACTCCACCAGACCACCTCCAAGCATGAAGGCCTTATTACGGCAGCCAGTGGAAAGATGATTTGGCAGGAATATTCTGCACCTGGATTTTGAACTCTCATGATCTGCCAATCACTATTTTGTGCAAGAATTTCCATTGCTGTTTCATTGTGGACTGTGATCTATATTCAGCAATGGAAACAGGAGGGCTTTTGAATATCCCTTGACCCAGATTTTGAGCCAGGGAAGTTCCTGACCCTTACTGACCTCCCTTGGCTTTTTGTTCTCTACTAAGGTGGAAGCAGCTATGAGGTTAGCCAGGCCCTTGGTCTGAGTCAAATCCAGGGATTGGAAAACAGATGAATGGGGATCATATCCAAACTGTTATGCTTTAACATGTCCTGATTTGCATAATAACTATTGGCTTATTTTCCAATTACCAAACATTTTTTATTCAAGGAATATATTATCCTTTCTCAACTTCACATCTCCCCTTCTTCCCTAATACTTAATGCATGGTCCATGAGCATCATCAAGTGCAAATACAGTCCTGTAAGTCAACATGACAAAGCAGGGTTCAGATTGGCCTACTAACAATACTTAATTCTAGGGATTAAGGATATAATGAGAATATAACAAATTATATTTTAAAGCATGTATTCAGTTATTCTCAAGGTTGCTTTTGTTAAAGAAAACCAGAACTGGACTGTAGTTAAAGATTGTAGTCAGGAACTATTGCATTAGCTGAGGGTAGGGGAAACCTCAGTATAGACCTGGGCTCAATTCCAAATACAGCAAAGGCAAATGAGACTTTATACTTAAGAAGCAAGGTAGGGATCAGTAGGTACAAATTACTAAGAAAAAGCATCATCATGGGTCAGGAGGAGTTCTGGCTAAACCAACTTGAATGGATTCTTGAACAAAGTAGGTTTAGGTGATTAGATATTGAAGATGGGGGATGAGGAATTTGATCAGATACTGATGATGGACAATTATTGTTAATTGATGTAGCAGTTCTTGCTAGAACTGAGAGATGCAAAGATGAACACAGATGCCCTAAGGTCTAGGCCCAGTTAAAACGAGAGTTCAGCAGAGCCTAACTAAAGTTAGACTAAGGAGAGAATCTTTGTCAACAAGTTTATCTTCACATTATCTAATACAACTTGCTGTAGCAATAGCAGAGTTTTCTGCTTCATAGTTTCTAATAGTCTTATTTTATAATTTGCCTTTAGTTACTTATATAAATGATATAAAATTTTTAGTATCTTACATAACTTTGGAACCATGTTGGTTATTTTAGACAATGCAATGCAACCTAACTCAGTAGATATTTAAAATTTATATTAAAATATACTTACTATAAAATGTTTTAAGCAACAAATTGTATGTATATATAATAATTGAAATTGGGCTTCCCAATGAACTTGTGGGATGCCAAACTGCCAACATAGATATTATTTTTCTCAGATATTTTATTTCTGAAAATTCTTTGCTACTCTATGTCACTGAGATTTTGTTAGGGAAAAAAGAGAGATGGGACTTCTGTCCCTTCCATTTCAGAAGACCCCAAAGCTGTTTAACTCTTCCCCCTCCCAGAATTCATACTTCAAGAAGAGAAACTCTTATCAAACTCCACAAGATAAAGCTTCCAATTATTCCTTCTCCCATGACTAAGGATGGCTACTCAACTGATATTTGTACAATCAGTAAAATCACACTAAAGGCATTTCACAGGACAAAGACACTTTCTAAGGTGGTAGTGGCATACTCCTTTGAACTTGTTCTATAAGACAAATTGTATGCTATATGAAGAAGCAAGACTAAAAGAAGTCTTATGATAATTTCTTTGTGGAGAAAAAAAATACTCATCTTAAATAGAAAAAAAACACCTTCTAATTCTTATATGCAATAAAAGTTGAAAATTCTCTTTAAAATGATAAAGCAGGGCATTCCACTGTCATTTAAAAAGCAAGGAACTACATGTAGAATCTTATCAATTATATAAACTTACCTTCTATCCTAAAGGGTGCCCCTATAAAAACAATTCATATCTAGTCCTTAGGTCAATATTCCAGTCTTCTAAATTCAAATAGACTAACAACTGGCATACAACAAAATTCTGCCCTACATTTTGAATCCACTTCTGCTCTCATGCTTAACAATTCAAATAGGTTCATATCACATTATGACTACAAAGTAACAAATGGCTGAAATGGCTGATTGTTACTTCAAATGAATTTATTCTTAAGTGAAAATTTTTTCTTATTGTAAAGATATATTTTCAATGAGTTCTTTTAATAGATAACATCTTCAATATTCTGAAAAAATAATCCAAACACCTAGAAATGAGTAGATATTTAGCTGCTGGTGGGAAGTCCTCAAGTTGACTGACTAGAGGCATTTCATACTAATTTCTTCCATTAAGAAGAACCAAACTAGCAAGTAGAGAATCACACTTTGAATATAGTATCCAAAAAAGAACACTGTAAATCAACAGAAAAGTGGCAAGCAATTTCTAAAGCAAGAAAGGAGAAGGAAGCAAGGCAACCTGCTTGGACAGGATTGGTTGGGAGATGAGATAGACTTCCCAATACAGGGAAAGGGTAAGGGAGAGACTTCAGTGGTCCATATTCTCACTGTGCACGCTTTAAATCCCTGTCTCGGAAGAGTCCCTTCACCTTTACAGTCTCTGAAACCAATATAAGAGTTACCAAAAGGCACTGCTCCAGTGAGGATGCTTGTTCTTGGTCATACATTCCCTGAGACTTTAGTACCTACAGCAAGGTGGCATTTTTGTACTCCACCCCAACAAACTGCACACTGTCCTGGAGCCAGCATCACTGGGGATGAGGTGAAGAAAGGAGCTGGCTCCCGACACCAGGGCTGAGACATGAGTGACCACAGACAACCACACTAAGGGTTAAGGCATGAGTGCACTAGGGCTAAGGCATAAATGGCATATGTGCTCCCCAATCAACAGCCTAGTCTGCCATCTATAGTCAGCACCCCTCCTCTGCAGTGGCAGGGCTACAGCATGGCCACTGTCAACCCCACTCAAGCATTTTACCAGTAACTTGGGGATCAGCTTACTCCAGCCTACAAGAGCCAGTACCAGTGCACATCATCTGGGGGCCTGAGGACAAGTTCATCTGCCCAGCCACTTGTGCCAAAGCAGCTAGTACAAGAGCCAAGGGATTGCCCACCCTGGTCCATTTCCATTGGCACCTGAACACTACTCCAAAGGACGGAAATTGGACCGCCAACACAGCCACTACCTCCATGGCTGAAAATTACCTACAGGTACCAAGTGCAGGCCTGAAGACTGGCCTGTCCAGTTCATTACAGCCACTGCCAACACCAGTGCATACCACTCAGGACCCACAGGATCATTCTGCCATTGCCACTGCCATTGTGCATGCCACATTGGCTGCCTAGGGGCCCAGGAACTTGCCCACTTGCCTTGTCCCTGGTTGACACTACTGGAATCCAAGTAAACCATCTGTAGAGTCAAGATTAGCCTACCTAAAACCATTAACTCTATTGCCAATATGCACTACCCTGGGGCACAAAGACAGGTATACTCAGCCCACTGCTGCTACTGTTAGAGGCCCAAAACTAGCCCACCTGGTATCCTAGTTTCCATCAAAACTGCTCAACAGCCTTCCCCAATAACTACACCTTAAGTTACTGAGGAAATTTCAGACACCACTCATCGTGTTTGCAGCCAAAGGGAGTATACAGAGATTACCTACTGCGTGCACCTAGAATCAGAGACAAAGTGTCCCAGCCAACCAATACCATATATTAATCCTCAGGAAAAAGTTTTTGCTTATGAAAGCAATTTTTTTAATGGAAGAAACAACTGATACATCAAATGTGAAGATATCATAATGAGGACATAGGAAACAAAAAATTAAGGATTTGTGTCACCTCTATAGAAACACAGTAATTCTCCAGAAACAGATCCCAATCAAAAAGAAATTTACAAAATCATAGAAAAAGAACTCCAACTATTTACTCTCAAAAGCTCAGTGAACTACAAAAAATTCCAAAAAAACCACAAAGAAATTAGAAAAACCAATCCAGAATATGAATGAGAAATTCACAAAAGAGATAGACATAATGAATTATAAAACTGAAGAATGTATCGAATGAAATAAAAAATATATGCAAAAGTCTCAACAATAGACGAGGTCAAGCAGAATGGAGAATCTCAGAACTTGAAGAAAAGTCTTTTAAAATAATCCAACCAGACCAAAAATAAGTAAAGAAAAGTAAAAATAATAAAAAAGAATGACCAAAGCCTGAGTAACACATGGGATAAAGCAGATAAATATACTAATTATCAATATCACAGAATGTGAAGAAAGAATAAAAGAGTTGAAGCCAATTTACTGAAATGATAGATGAAAATTTTCCAAGTGTAGCAAGAGAACAGAAGGCCCAGTAATTCATGAATACAATATAAAAAGGGCTTTATCATGGCACCTTATTGTCAATATGTCCAAAATCAATAACAAAGAGATAATTCTTTTTTTTTCTTTTTTCACATTTCACAGGTTTTTATTTTTTTATTTTAAAGATGTAAGGTACAATTCAGGATTAGGTAAGCAAGTGGTCATCATACAGATAACATCTTTTGTCCTCACTTCACCTGATTTGAGATCAGGTACCTTTATTGATGTTATGTGTCCCCATTCCCTTGGCAGTTTCTGGCTACTGCCAATCACTTTCTTATGGTATTATGGTATATATTCAGGATCTACTTATAAGTGAGAACATATGGTACTTATTGTGCTTTGCTTTATTGTACTTTGCAGATATTGCATTTTTTACAAATGGAAGTTTTGTAACAAATCTGCTTCAAGTAAGTCTATTGACACCATTTTTCCAAAAGTACATGCTTACTTCATGTCTCTTTGTCACATTTTGGTGACTCTCTCAATATTTCAAACTTTTTTCATTATTATTATCTTTTATGGTAATCAGTGATCTTTGATGTTGCTATTGTAATTGATTTGGAGCACCATAAACTGTGCCCATAGAAGACTGTGAACTTAATTAACAAATGTTGTGTGTATTCTGACTGTTTCGCTAGCCGCCTGTTATCCTCTTTCTCCCTCTCCTATGATACGTATTCCTTCAGATACAATAATATTGAAATTAGGCCAAATAATAACTCTACAATGACCTCTAAGTGTTCAAGTAAAAAAAAAAAAGTCACAAGTATCTCACTTAAAATCAAAAGCTAAAAATGGTTAAGCATAATGAGAAACACATAACCAAAACCAAGGTAGGCTGAAAGCTAGAACTCTTGTACCAAACAGCCAAGTTGTGAATGCAAAGGAAAAGTTCATGAAGGATATTAAAACACTTAAATACTTGAATGATAAGAAAGTGAAACAGCCTTAGGGCTGATATGCAAAAGTTTTAGTAGTTTGGTTAGAAGATGCAGCCACAACATTTTCTTAAGTCAAAGACTGATCTAGAGCAAGGCCTTAATTCTCTTCAATTCCGTAAAAGGTAAGACATGTGAGGAAGCTGCACAAGGGAATTTGGAAGTTTGTAGAGTCTGGTTCATGATTTCGAGGAAAAAAGCTTAAAAGTACATAAAAGTGCAAGGTGAGGCAGCAAGTGCTGATAGAGAAACTCCATCAAAGTTTCCAGAAAAATCCAGCCATGCTAATGAATGAAGATGACTACACTAATTGACAGATTTTCAATGTAAACAAAACAGCCTTCTACTGGAATAAAATGTCATTTAGGACTTTCATAGCTAAAGAGGAGAAGTCAAGTCAAAACTTCAAAAGACAGACTAAGTTGTTAGGTACTAATGCAGCTGGTGACTTTAAGTGAAGTCAATGCTCACTTATCATTCTAAAAATCCTAGGGCCCTTAAGAATTATGATAAATCTATTTGCTTGTGCTCTATAAATGGAACAACAAAGCCTGGATGACTACATATCTATTTAGAACATGGTTTACCAATATTTTGGGCCCACTGTTGAAACCTATGACTCAGGAAAAAAGAAATTTCTTTCAAAATGTTTATACTCAGCTGGGCTCAGTGGCTCAGTCTGTAATCCCGTGTTTGGAAGGCTGAGGTGAGTGGATTACCTGGGCCCGCGGGTTCAAGACCCACCCGGGCAACTTGGCAAGACCTCATCTCTACAATAAATCAAAAAATTAGCCGGGCATGGTAGCACACGCCTGTAGTTCCAGCTACTTGGAAGGTTGAGGCGGAAGAATCGCGGGAGCCCAGCAGGTCAAGGCTGCAGTGTCCGGGAGCAGCCACTGCACTCCAGTCTGGGAGACAGAGTGAGACTCCAACTCAAAAAAAAAAAATGTTTATACTCACAATGCACCTATACCCTTAGGAACTTTGATGGAGATGCACAAGGAATTTAATATTGTTTTCATGCCTGCTAACAAAACATTCATTCTAAAGCCACAGATCAAGGAGTTATTTCAATTTTCAAGTCTTGTTAAGAGTTTCATTTCACAAGGTTACAGTTGCCATAGTGATTCCTCTGTTGGAGCTGTATGAAGTAAATTGAAAGCCTGGAAATAAATTACTATTCTAGATGTTATTTAAAATATTCTTGATTCATGGAAAGTCAAAATATCAACATTAACAGGAATTTGGACAAGATAGATTCCAACCCTCATGGATGACTTGGAAGGGTTCAAGATTTCAGTGGAGGGAGTCACTGCATATGTGGTAGAAATAGCAAGAGAACTAGAGTTAGAAATGTAGCTTAAAGATGTGATTGAATTGCTGCAATCTCATCATAAATTTTAACAGATGAGAAGTTGTTTCTTATGGATAAGTAAAAAAAAGGGGGGGGTTGATATAGAATCTGCTCCTGGTTAAGAAGCTGTGAACAATATTGAAATGGCAACAAAAGATTTAAAATATTACATAAACTTAGTTTTTAAAGCACTAGCAGGGTTTGAAAGGATTGACTTCAATTTTTAGAAAAATTATATTGTGGGTAAAATGCTATCAAAGATTGTTGCATGCTCCTGATAAATGTTTCCTATTAAGAAGGATAAATTAATATGGTAAAATTCATTGTCTTATTTCAAGAAAATTTCACAGCCACCCCAATCTTCAGTAACCACTACCCTGGTCTGTCAGCAGCCATTGGCATGGAAGCATGAATCTCCACCAGGTTAAAAAAAAAACACTTTGTGATAGGTTTAGGTAATTGTTAGCATTATTAACAATAAAGTATTTTTTAATTAAGATGTGTACATCAGTTTTCTTAGACATAAAGTTATTTCACACTTAATAGTTGTATAGTGTAAACATAACTTTTATATGTACTGGGAAACCAAAACACTTTTGTGACTTGCTTTATTGTGGTATTTACTTTATTGCAGTGTTTTAAAACTAAACCCACTATATATCTGAGGTAGGCTTGCACTACATGATCCTACTTTCATGAGATATTTGCGGTAGTCAAGCTCATAGAAACTAAAAGTAGAATGGTGTGCCAGGAGTTGGAGGGAAGGAGAAATAGAGAACTGTTTAATGGTATATCATTTCAGTTATGTAAGGCAAGTGCATTCTAAAGATTGGTGTATACATGGTTCCTATAGTTAACAATACTATATTGTGCACTTACAAGTTTGTTAAAAGGTAGACATTATGTTGTCTTCTTATCTCAAAAAAACATAGGAGCCCTGAAGTAACTTTTAGAGTTGGTGAATATGTGTATTACCTTGATTGCTCTGATGATCTCAAAAGTATGTGCATATGTCCAAACTCATCAAATTATATGAATTATACAAGTGCAGTTTTCTGTACATCAATTATGTCTCAATAAAGCTATTAAAAGTTATAATGAGATAACACCAGCAACATTTGTTTATGAAAATGCACAGAAATTGAAACTTTCATATATTATTAGTGTGAATGTAAAGTGGTATAACCATTTTGTAAGATGGTTTGGTAGATCTTGAAAAGTTAACAGAATTATCATATGACCCAGCATTTCTACTGTTAGATATACACCCAAAATAATTGAAAACACAAATTTGCCAAAAACCAGTCCATGAAGTACATGAATGTTCACAGTGTATTATTCATAATAGCTCAGAAGTGGAAGCAATCCATATGTCCATCAATTAGTGAATGTGTAAACAAAATGTAATATTTCTATGGAGTGAAATATCTTTTGGTCATAAATAAAAATGCAGTATTGATATGTGCTAAAATATGAGTGAACCTTGAAAACACTATCCAAAAGGCCTGGTATTCTATTTTTTTATTTATATAAAATTCTAGAATTGTCAAATCTATAGAAACAGAAAATGGATTAGTAGTTGCTAAGGACTGGGATGGGGGAAATGTTACATGAGTACTGAGCATAAAATTTCTTTGGAAAATGTTCTCTTCTCCCCAGTAGTTGTTGTTGAAGCCTTTGTCAAAGATGAGTTGGTTGAGAAATTGAGGTTTGCTTCCAGAATCTCTATCCTGTTTCATTCATCTGTATGCCTATTCTTGTACCAATACCAGGTTGTTTTGATTATTGTAGCTTTATAATAAAGTTTGAATCTGGAAGTGTGATACCGCTTGCTTTGTTTCTTTTGCTAAGAATTGTTTTAGCTATTTGTGGTTGTTCATATGTTTCCATATGAATTTCTGTATTGTCATTTCTAGGTCTGAGAATAATGATGTTGGTAACTTAATGGGTATTACGTTGAATCTGTAGATTGCCTTATCTCTGACAAAGGCCTAATATCTAGGATCTACATGAAACTCAAACACGCTGAAAGGAAAAAACAAACAGCCCTATTAAAAAGTGGGCAAAAGACATGAATAGACATTTCCCAAAAGAAGATATATGGGCAGTTAATAGACACATGAAAAAATGCTCAGCCTTACTAATCATCAGAGAAATGCAAATCAAAACCACATTGAGATATCACCTAACCCCAGTAAGAATGGCCATCATTAATAAAACAAACAACAACAGATGCTGGCGAGGATGTGGAGAAACACTGCTAGTGGGAATGCAAACTAGTGGAACCTCTTTGGAAGACAGTGTGACGATTTCTGAAAGAACTAGAAATTGACCTTCCATATGACCCAGCAATCCCCCTATTGGGAATATACCCGGAGGAACTCAAGTCACTCTACCAAAAAGATATCTGCACATGTATGTTTGTTGCATACAAATTCACTATAGCAAAAACATGGAACCAACTATACTGCCCACCGAAGCTGAACTGGATTAAAAAACTGTGGTACATATGCACAATGGAATATTACACAGCCATAAAGAAGGACAAACAGACAGACTTCTCAGCAACCTGGATGGATTTAGAGTCGATCATACTCAGTGATCTATCACAGAAACAAAGAACAGAGTACCATATGTTCTCACTCATACTTGGACCTTGAATAATTATCATAATACTATAAGAAAGGGATTTGCAGTAGTGGAAAACTGCCAGGGAAGGGGGAGTGAGATTGGCAATTGCAGAAAACTGCCAGGGGAGGAAGGGCACACCTCATCAACAAGGGTAAATACATAATGAACATTTGTATAACTAACCCTGACTTTTACCCCACATCTTTTTTTAAAAAAGGAAATGCTCTGTTTTTATATAGTGGTAATGGTTGCCAAATTGGTAAATATATAAAAAGCCACTAAACTGTACACTAATCAAAAATTAAAATGTAAACACAAAAACTAAAAAATATAGCTTATATAGAAAATAAAATAAGCTCTAACCTCAATAGCAAACTGTCAGTTAAGATCTAGAAACAATAAATTAGAGGATCCAATGACACAAGTTTGAGTATGTTAAGCACTTTTGTGGGCCTAATAAAAACCCTGGAAAAGGTTATTTTTCCTCAAGAATACGGGTCAGGAAAATAGTTTATGCAGAGCAATGGCTCTCATGGCTTCAGAAGCCACTATCATGTGATAGGGGTTGAACTATTTGAACTGGAAGCACCCTTTCCTTCTTCAAGCATTGGACCACAGTGGACCACTCTTCTATGTATGACCCTTAGGAATATCATTTTTGCTTTTCTGCTATTCAGAATTCTATTCATTCAGGAAAACATTCTCCTGTTGTTAGGAGAATCATATTTTTCAAACTCTAAAATTTTATTGCATCACGGATTTCAGTGATAACCTGAATACTAAAGAGAAATAAACAGAATAAGCACAAATAATTACATTTTTGGCTATGAAAACATTTTTGTTCTCTCTTTGTAACAGAACTACCTGACAATATATTTATGGTGAATGAGTCACCACAACCAAATTACTTACATAATTCAAATTAGTTTTTAGATACACATGCCTATTTAAATTTGTAGATCATTTCTATAAAAAGCACAAAAAGAAATACAGTGGGAAAAATCTCTCCTATTCCTGTTCCTCTGCTATTCAGTTCCCCACACTGAAGGCATAAAATATTTTTAGATAACTTATTAAGTGTAACATTATTTTCAACTTCAATCTAGTATTTATAAATCTAAACAGTCTAATAGCTGTTTGATGCTGTGGCTCACGCCTATAATCTCAGCACTTTGGGAGGCCAAGGTAAGAGGATTGCCTCAGCCCACAGGTTCAAGTCCAGTCTGGGCAAATTGACGAGACTTCATCTCTACTATAAATCAAAAAATTAGCCGGGCGTAGTGGCATGTGCCTGTAGTTTCAGCTACTTGGAAGGCCGAGGCAGAAGGATAACCTGAGATCAAGGCTGAGGTAGCCATGAGCGTGCCACTGCCCTCCAGCCTGGGTGACAGAGTAAGACTCCAAAAAAAAAAAAACTCTTAAAGAAGAAGTGATTTATAAGGGAAAAAAATGTTTATGTGCTATGTGTGTGTTTTTACCTTACATTTACATTTACCTTAAATGTATATGATTTCCTCAGTTAATAGAGCCATTGGGAAACTTATAACATTTCTCTAGGTAGCTGAATAGATCATGGTGCTGGCAAAGTAGCTCAGACCCTATAATTTTCTAAACAATATTGCTTTTGACTGGGAAACTAAATGCACTGAGTTATTCTGCTTTATCTTCAGGAGTATTTACCGCAAAATACTTTATTAAATTTCAAAATATTTTTTGGCTAGCTTTATAAATCAGTAAAAGTTCTTTCATGTCCCAATTGGCTAACTATAAAGTTGGAGGATGCTTCTGAACCATGATTGTTCTTTGGCTTAGATTATATATTGAGATTAAGCAGAAGATTCAAATACCTATTCATAAACATCCCCTAGATATCACTGACAGTGATTGGTAAAAATATCAGGTGTTTGACCTGCTGCAAAATTGAAATACAAAAAAATACTTAAGCTGCCATTCATATAATTATCAAAACCTAGGAGAATTACCTATTTAAAATATTCTTGATGTTATAGTTTGAAAATATTCAGAAAAATTATCCCATTCATATTTCTAGAAGCTGAGCTACCCTAATTTCTACGTTAAAATGTTCACATATGACTAGATAAAATGTATGAGTTGCCATCCCATTTTAAATGAGAAGAAAATCATTTCTAGCTGTACCACGGCATATGAAAATTAATTTAGCAAAAAATAAATTGCTCAGAAGTTACTGTATGGCATCTCACTAATAAGATGACCATACACTCACTATATTTCTCTAGAAGATTAATGTGATGTCCTTCATGCCAGAGTGGGCATTAATGAATTCCAAAAATTAAACACACCTAAGAAACAAAAGTCAGTCATTCTCAGAGAAGTTATAATATTATATAAATGATTAGGACTTGTGTTAGACAAAGACATCAAATTGAAAATTAGTAGTCTAGAGCAGAAATCCAAGGAATCTTGAAAGCATACAGGTTAAGGGACTTTAGCAAATCTTTTATTTTACATATAAGGAATTTAAGTTAAGGAAGTTAAGTGGCTCAAAGTCAATAAGCAACTTTGTGACTAAATCAGATTATTTCAATAAATCAACTAAAATCAGTAAAGAAATTCCATAAACCCCAAGTTTTAGTGGTGGGGTATTTATGTGTTGATAGCTGTGATTACTTTCATCTTACTTTGTCAAAAATTGTTTCTTTTTCCATTTTTAGTGAAAATGTAAGCACTTAAAAATATACTTAAGCACAGTAAAAATTACATTAAATATCTGAGGAAAATTATTCCATTTCTCTTTCAAGCTTTACTCCATTTTAAGTAGTACCTGATATACAGTGGACACAATACAAATTCATTGAATAAAAAAATGCAACATTTGTCTTCACATTTGAATTTTTTGTTTGCTTGTTTTAAAAACGAGTACAATTCAGGGTTAGGTATAAAATGGTCATTATGCAGGTACCCTTGTTGATGAGGTGTGGCCCCCCTGGAAGTTTCCCACTACTGCCAATCCCGTCCTTACAGTATTATGACAACTGTTCGAGGTTCACTTATGAGTGAGAACATGTGGTACTCAGTTCTTTGTTTCTGTGATAGAGGAAATGCAATATTTAATTAAACAAATCTTCCTGATTCTAAATTATTTTCTATAGCTTAAAAGAATGCAAAAAATAGATTAACTTATCTATTTTTGTTAGTTTAATGTAAGTAGATTATCACAAAAGAACAAATCTCTATTTCCCAAAACCACAATTTTATATGAATATGGTGTTAAAAGGCTACTTTATTTGAAACTCAACACAAATATGCCATAAGAGATCAGCAATGAAGGACAACATATTTAAAGTGTGCTCAATAGCAAAGAAATTATAAATTTTGCACTCACAAAATCGATAATGGCTCCAAGTTACATTTTATCTGCCTTTCCAAGAAAGCCATGCTGTGAAAAACAGAGTTCAGGCTTTGAACTTGGTTCATTTATCTTCATTCTTTCTTGTATCAGGTTGCAGTGTATTCAGAAGTTCCATCAAGTAAATGGGATTTTTAAAGACATTTTGTTACTGAAATTGCAATATTTTTGCCAAACTATAAAATGTATGTGTGAAAAGATTTGATCCGTCTTTTTTTTTTTTCCAAAATGGCGGATAAGAGGCTTTTAGCATGCCTCAGCTGCCTGAACACTCATTGTGAAATAGTGTGGAAATAATAACACAGTGAACCCCAATGCAAGAAGGAAAATGGATATTTATCAGATCAGCAAAGGACATCCTAGATATCAGGGAGGAGATAGCCAGGTGAACAGTCACCACGACAGCATACTGCAGAGAAAAGTGAATGTGACGCTAGAACAGGGGACAGAACTGAAAACTCCCCTCTGTGGCATACCTTTCAATGAGGGATCTGCTTAAACCAGGACACAGGAGCTGTCTCAGAGAGAGACTGATAGTTGGTGACAGGAAGAGATACCCAGGTGTTCTCCCAAATTTCAGTCAGTGAGGAAGACACTCTTTTTGACCTGGGACTAACAACTCAGCAACAGTGACCTGCAGGCATTTTGATCTCTACCCAGAGGTAAGTCTGTTCACTTGGGTGTGGAGGAGATGTCTCCCACAACTAGAGCAGGGCAGAAAATGTGGAGATCACCCCAGGATTTGGTGCCAGATCTGGGCTCATCCTAGCCACAAGATGAAAATGGTAGGATACCCACCAAAGCCACTTTTCCCTCCCAGGTAGGTAGTCTGGTAGTCAGGGTCAGATTTGCAAGCTGGAATTGGTCTGTGTGTCACTGCCTGGGCACCCACCCTGGCTTGCCTTTCAGGGCACTTACAGCAAGGGGCCCCAGCAACACTCAGGAACACTCAGAATAGCAGCCAAAATAACAAGAGCCTAGCAGGGGACCCCCGTTTCCAGGCTCTGGGAACTGCAGCCTGAACACAAGAGTGCTGTAGCTGCAATCTCTTATGAACTTCAGTTTTGCAACCCAGAACTATTCAACACATACTGCTAAGAGCCCCAGCATCTCTCCAAGGCCACTTGGGGTAGTGTACCCCAGCAATACTGAGAGAAAGGAGGACCCTTACTCCTACACGTCTGGAAAATTAGTCTAAGTGGCAGGAGATCAGCAGGAGGAACTTCACTCCTCTGCACCTGAATCAACAGCCTGAGTAATAGGAGAGTTTCTGAGCTTGTGGTTTCCCCAGGTAGCAAGTCCTAAAGACAGGGTCAGCTCCATGATTCAGAACTGAGCTGCAGGTGACATTGTGGGGGGCCACAGCCTGCCCCTCTGGTCTGTCAAGAAAGTGTGTCCCCCGCTACTAAGGATCAGGTAGCCCCCATTTCTACACACTCAGATTAGTAGTCTAAGCTGCTCCAACCTCTCTGTGCAGTGATCCTCATGCAAAGATGCCCTCTGTGATCCACACACTAACATACGCGATAACATGGAATAGGAACCTGGGCCACCCCTTTCACCAGGGTTAGAGTTCAATGGCCAGACATATCCTCAGGTACCTGGAGTTCCCACTCTTCTAGAATAGGCGTTTAGGCTGCTCTCCCCTTCCTGAGCAGAAAACTTTAGGCATCAAAAGTCCCTTAGCACCTCAGTGAGGCACATTTTTGGGCACTCGGAGGCCACACACCAGACCCTGCTTTGGAGATGCGCCTGATATCAATGGACCTGTAGTGGGCCTGCTTGGTTCCGCCCAGCCCATCTTGGTTCTCCCCTCCATGGGACTGAACTGGGAGCTCAGACCACAGTGCACTCCACAGATAAGCTCACTGTTGAAACAAGAGTGCTTCTTCCAGTTAACAAGGAAGATGGAAATGCTCATCTACATCTGCAAAAGACAGCTTTTACCTATAAGCACCACCTAAAGGCTTGGCGGTTAAAGCAGGCAGCACAACAGGTAATCTGCTGACACCAGCACAAACACCAAGGAGAAAGAGAAACTTTCTGAGACCTCTGTCACACCAGATCCACAGGAAGCAGCTAGTCAGCCCACACCCCCACTAAATTACTATATCACTGTTAAAACCAAAGGTTATAGCGAAAAATAAAAATTAAAGAAAGTTGATTTTGAAAGGACAAACAAAACTGGCAGACTGATGTCTAGAACTAACCAAGAAAAAAACAGAGAAGGAAAAACAACCAATATCACAAAAACAGAAAAGATCATCAGGAGTTGCCACAAAAACCTCTATGGCAACACTGGAAAACTTAGAGAAAATAGATAAATTTCTGGAGACTTACAGTTTCTAAGACTAATCAGGAAAATATAGATATCATGACTAGACCAATAATGAACAATACAACTGAAACAGTAATAATAATAATAAAACCTTCCAACAAAAATAGCCAAGGGCCAGATGGATTCACTGCCCAATTTTATCAGACATTCAGAAAAGAACTGGTACCAATCTTACAGCAACTTTTTCTAAAAATTGAGGAGAAGGAACTCCTCCATAACTCATTCTGTGAAACCTATATCACACTGATACTAAAACAAGGCAAAGACATAGACGTGACAAAAAAGAAACTGTGGATCTATTTTCCTGATGAATATAGATGCGAAAATTCTTAACAAAATACTAGAAAACTAAATTCAACAACAAATAGAAAAATTCTCCATCACAACCAATTGGACTTTATTTCAGGGATACAAGGGATGGTTCAATATCTGCAAATCAATAAATGAGATCCATCACATAAACAGAAGCAAAAATAAAAGCCTTATGGTCATCTCAACAGAAAAAAACATTTAACAAAATCCAACATTCCTACTCTTCCCGATTTCAAATTATACTATAAATCTATGTTAACAAAAACACCGTGGTACTGGTACACATATAGACAGATAGATCAATAGAATAGAGTGGAGAACCCAGAAATAAAACCACATACTTGCAACTAACTGATCGTCAACAAAACTGACAAAAGTAAGCAATAAGAAAAGAACACCCTATTCAATAAGTGGTACTGGGAAGATTGACTGGCTGTGTACAGAGGAATGAAACTTGGACTACAATTTCTCACCATGTACAAAAATTAACTCAAAATGAATCAAAGACAAATGTAAGATCTGAAACTATAAAAATTCTAGAAAAAAAACTAGAAAAACTCTTATGGATATTGGTCTAGGCAAATAATTTATGAAAAAGACCCCAAAAATAATTGTAGCAAAAACAAAAATAGACAAATTTGACTTAATTTAACTAAAGAGGTTGTGCATAGGGAAAGAAATAATCAGCCGAATAAACAGAAAACCTACAAAATGAGATAAAATACTTGTAAATTACACCTCAGACAAAGAGATAATATACAAAATCTACAAGGAACTAAAAAAACTCAACATAAAACTTCATCCTAAAGCTGGCAAAGGACATGAATAAACACTTCTCAAAAGAAAACACACAAGTGGCCAGCATACTTATGAAAAAAATGCTGAGCATCACTAAACATCAGATAAATGCGAATCAAAACCACAATGAGATATCACCTCACATCAGTCAGAATGGCTATTATTAGAAAGTCAGTGAAATGGTGTTCTTTGCAGCAACATGAATGGAGTTGGAGGTCTTCATTCTGAGTGAACTGACTCAGAAACAGAAAACCAAACACCACATGCCCTCACTTATATGTGGAAGCTAAATGGTCACAAAGATGAAAGAAGAAGGCACTGGGAACATAAATAAGGTGAGAAGGAGGGAGTGAAATTAGGTTTCAGAAATTGTCTATTGGGTACAATGTTCAATATCTGGGGAACGGGCCACCTGAGACCCCATCCCCACCACTACACAATATTTTCATGTAACAAACATGCATGTGCACCCTCTGGATCTAAATTAAAAATGGAAAAAAATGTAGGAAAAAAAGACTTGATGCTGAAAAGTTTACTCAGCTGTGCTTATATGACTTTTCTACTAAAGTCTAACTTAATATGGTGGCTTTCAAACCTCAAGATTCTTTGGCTACCACAGAAGAAAATATAATCAAACAAACTTTAAGAGACAAAGCATTTTTGCTGAGATCTGTCAAATTACCAGAATTTATGCTCTGCAGTATTTCTTTGACAAGGATATTTATGTGTCACAGACATACAAAATCATGGAATGTCTGTCACTAAGAATCCAGTGTGACATATAAGTTCCATAAACATTTTCATTAGGAGTCATTAGACTCATCAGACGTCTTTCAGAGAACAAACTTCTCTCTCTTTTCCCTGGGTGCAAGCTCTTTAGAGGGTTCTCTGAAAGGCCATGTGTCTTTCCACACTAGAAACTGGCAGCCAGTCCCCAAAGATATAAAACAAATATTGCCAACGTTCAGTCAATGATTATTGTCTGTCAAACTGTTTTCAATTTCTACCATTCTGCCTTTCAGTGACCAGTATAATAATGACATTAAGAAACATTAAGGATACAAATCAGGAAACATACCAGCAATAAATAATACATTTCATAGCTCAAGAAATGAAATAGTTAGGCTTTTGTTATTTTCTATTTAACTGATTCTAATTAAAATCTCAAGTTTAGTTAAAATTAACAATTACCCATTACCTTGGCTGTTATGAATTGCATTTCATTTTTCTTTTTCTTTGAAAGATACACCTTATCTAATAGTTTGCATATGTGTATTCTTATGTAATGCAGAAAATCTTGCCTAGTTATTTTATTTTTTAATAAACTAATTTTCTTGATTTGCCTAGAGCTAACTTTATGTAATTGAGGAGATACAGAAATGTATTGTCTATAATTATTCTCAGTTTGAAAATGCAATGTTATTGTGGAGTTTTAAGGAAATTTGTCTTCCCCAACCACATCCCCAAAAATGTATAATACAACTTAAAATATCCCAAGGTGTGACTTAGAGTATGTCTCCAGTGTAAATTAGGAGATATAGTGAAGACATATTAGTTATATCAGTTTTAGACTCTGATCCTATTACCATAACTAATTACAAAATTCTATTCCCAGGTAACATTAAGAATGAAAGAACACTAGAGAAAAACAAGCTACACTTCGTCTCATATCACTTTTCAGAATTGTTAAATATTTTAATGAGAAACCATTTTAATAAACTTTCATTTGCCAATTACTTATTTCCTTTCAAGGACATACTGTAAAATTCACTAGAAGTTAATATTGTAAGAGCTATTAACAGAGCAGGGGTTTCCATGAACATAAGTTTTTAAATGACCAATAACAAGGGTTATGGTCTTGCTATAGAAACTTCAATAATACAAAAAAGAAGAATAAAAAACCGATTAGGAAATCTCCTTTTGTTGTTGTTTTAACTTTCTATTTTATTGTGAAAATTTCAAATTTATAAAATCAAAAAACAGAATAGTGAGCTCCTATATACTCTTGACCAACTGTTAACATCTTACCACACCCCTAAATATCATCTCTCTGTCTCTCTGTCTTTCTCTCCACATATATATGTATATATGTGTTGAAAGATATGTATTGTATATATACATTTGTGTATACATGTAATATATGTATCTGGAAATATACGGGGAGACCTAAAAATTTTTTTTAAAAAGCAAAAAAGAAACCACAGAATTATCTTCTGGAGGGCAGGCCCCATGTAGTACAGGGATCCCCTGCTAGGTAAGTGTTCTAGGAACCCATCAGCATCACTGCTCCAACTACTATTTTTGTGAGGGGTTGTGTTCAGCTTCAGTGAATTTTTTTGTGGTTTTTTTTGGAGATACTTTCAACACATTTGCCCATTTTGTGATGGGTGATTTACAAGCACACCTGCTCACACCAAGCTGAGTTCAGCAGTTTTTGACCAAAAACCACATGACCCCTATATACCACCCTCCCTATTTCTATTTATCCAATCTCACCTCGAACAACTTTTTTTTGTTTGCCTGGATGAAAAAAAGTTCTCAAAGGAAATATTTTGCCAATGTGGAAGACCCCAAACTTTACCATACAATGACCACTTGCATGCCTAATACTGAATTCCATGCCACCTCTTTAAAATTAAATTAAACTAATTTTTTTAAATGGCAGAAGCACTACATGGCATCAAAACTGAGGAGTTCAGAACTGTTTTGAGAGTGGAAAAGCATCTCGATAGATGATTTCATCAAACAAAGAGTACTTTGAAAGTGACTGAAGTTTTTAAACATGCAAGAATAAATATATAATTTTTTATAAATAAATTCTGAGCTTTGGCAGGTCTCCCCGCATATACATATGTACATATATGAAGGTGTGTGTTATTTATACACACACACACATATGTGAGAGAGAGAGACAAACACAGAGAGAGCGCAAGGGCAGAGACAGCATGAGAAAGAAAGAGAGGTCTTTTTAATATTTCAATCCAAACTTAAGTAGGTTATAGGCATCATGAATTTTCATTCCTAAATACTTAAGCATAGACTCTGAAGAACAGTGGCATTTTCCTTTACAATCATAATTCCATTATCACATCTAAGAAAATAAACATTCATACAATGTAATCCAAGAGAAAATACAGAATAAAATGTCTGTTGTTTCAAAAATGTTCCTTATACCTTATTTGTCCACCTCTTGAATTCAATCAATATTACACTTTGGGTTTAATTTTTATATTTTATTTGTCTCCTCAAATCTAGTATAATTCCTCTTACTCCCCTTTTTGTCCTTTATTCCACAGAATTCTTTTAAGAATTCAGGTCTATTGTCCTGCAGAAAAGCTCATATTATTGATCTATCTTGTGTTGAGATTCGGGTCAAAGTTTTCTAGCATTGTGTATCATTGAATTACAACAGAAGGCACATGTCAAGCTATGTCCCTACTTGCAATGAAAAGCTTGATTACTTGTTTAAGGTTTCCATTGTAAAAGAAAAATCACTATTTGTAATCAAGAAATATTTTGTGGGCTGAACAAATTTATTATCTATGTTTGAATCAAATTGGAAGTTACATAGTGGTGATTTTCTAATATCATCATCTTTTCTATTTTTATTATTGGGCAGTCTTCTGTAAAAAAAAGTCTTTCACCTTCTCTCTTTTTCATACTGTTGCTCCTATTTTATGTTTTTTTCTTTAACATAAGTATAGACTCATTTTTTTTTGTTACCCAGTATATTATGATTCTTTACCATTATTATTTCTTCTAAAGCTTAAAGTATGCCAAATTAGATTGCTTCAAGCTGATTTCTACATCTTTTTGGTCTTATTCTATCATTGAGTGTCTTTATGCTTTCAATACAAGATAGTACAGGTTCAATGTATACTTTTCTTTGTCCAGATATAAAAGCAGCCATATTTCCAAGGAGTCAAAATCCTTTTTGATGAAAAATGATATCTAGAAATCTATATGCATCACTAGGTTATACTGCTTCCTGCTCATTGCAACCAGGTTGTCATTGCTTCCAGACATTTTCAGGGACAGATCTAGCAAAACACACACAACCACACCCATAAATACAGAGTTGAATTGAATATAAATATACACAAAGTTGAATTTTCATGTATAGAAGTACTTTATTATATATTATGCAGCCATAAAGAAAGACAAACATGGACTTTGCAGCAACTTGGATGGATTTAGAGTCAATCATACTCAGTGATCTATCACAGAAACAAAGAACAGAGTACCATATGTTCTCACTCATAAGCAGACCTTGAACAATTATAATTCTGTAAGAAAAGGATTGTTGGGTCATATGGAAGGTCAATTTCTAGTTCTTTCAGAAATCACCACACTGTCTTCCAAAGAGGTTGCACTACTTTGCATTCCCATCAGAAGTGTAGAAGCGTTTCTTTTTCTCTGCATCCTAGCCAGCATCTATTGTTGTTTGTTTTATTAATGATGACCATTATTACTGGGGTTAGGTGGTATCTCAGTGTGGTTTTGATTTGCATTTCTCTGATGATGAGTGAAGCTGAGAACTTTTTCATGTGTCTGTTGGCTGCCTGCATTCCCCTATTGGAAATATATCCAGAGGAACTCAAATCATTCTACAAAAAAGATACCTGCGCATGTTTATTTGTTGCAGTTCTATTCACAATAGCAAAAACATGGAACCAATCATGTTGCCCATCAAAGCTGGACTGGATTTTAAAAATGTGGTACATATACACAATGGAATATTATGAGGCCATAAAGAAAGAAAAACATATGGACTTCACAGCAACTTGGATGGATTTAGAGTCGGTCATACTCAGTGATCGATCACAGAAACAAAGAAAAGAGTATCATATGTTCTCACTCATAAGAGGATCTTGAACAATTATAATACTATAAGAAAGGGATTGGTAGTAGTGGGAAACTGTCAGGGGAGTGGGGGTGAGATTGGCAGTTGAGGGAAGTTGCCAGGGGAGGGAAGAGCATACCTCATTAACAAGGATACCTGTATAATCAACGTTTGTGTACCTAAACCAAATTGAATTGTACCCCACATCTTTATAATAAAAAAAAACAAAGAAAGGGATTGGCAGTAGTGGGAAAATGTCAGGGGAGAGAGGGTGGGATTGGCAGTCGAGGGAAAGTGCTAGGGGAGGGAATTGCACACCTCATCAACAAGGGTACCTGCATAATCAGTGTTTGTATACGTAACTCTGAATTGTTCGGGCTCGATGGCTCAACCTGTAATCCCACACCTTTGGGAGGCTCAGGTGAGTGGATTGCCTGAGTCCGCAGGTTCGAGACCCACCTGGGTAGGCGAGACCTCATCTCTACAATAAATCAAAAAAAATTAGCCGGGCATGGTAGCGCACGC